>NW_025725543.1:210000-302500 GCF_021461395.2 Schistocerca americana
GAGGGGATGCTGTAGTAGATTAAAGTCAGGTGGGTGGCAAGAATTGAGGACATAATGTTAGTTCCCACTGCAGTCTGCTGACAAACTGGTGTCTGGGGGAAGAATCCAAATGGCAAATGTGGTGAAACGTGTACTGACATCACAACCGATGTTGTAGTGCATGCTATGCATCACAGTATTGTGTGTGGCTGATATACAGCCTCTGCCTATGCCCTTTCATCATAACTGACAAATTGATGCTGGTCATGCTGACGTAAAAGGCCAGTATGTACACAACAACTGGTATATGATGATTTGTTTCACAGGAAGCTATCCATTTGATAGTAAATGTTTTGCCAGTTACAAGGCTAGTATAGTTGGTGGCTGGAGGGTGCATAGGCCAAGTCTTGAAGCAAGGACAGTCCCAGTCATAGGAGCTATAGGGTAGAGAAATGTATGCAGGATGAGCATAGTGTCTGACAAGGATATTACAGAGATTTGGAGGGTGACAAAAAGCTGTTCTAGGTGCAGGACACAAAATCTGGATCTCAATTCAGGGCATGATTTTAGGAAGTCATGGCCTTGTCAAAGTGGCTGATTAATAAATCCAAGATGAGGATGATACTGAGTGACAAGTGGTGTGCTACAAAGCTGTTTTTTTTTTTTTTTTTTTGAGGGATCAGCAGCACCAGGATTGGATGTGATGGCCTGGGAAATCTGCTTTTTAACTACACTTGTGGGGTAATTACATCCAGTGAAGGCTGAAGTGGTGGTGGTGGTGGTGGTGGTGGTGGTGGTGGTGTACAAAGTGTCTGCATCTGATAAATATATTTGCCTTGAATGCCAAGGCTGTATGGAAGGAAACATTTGACATGGAATGGATGGCAACTGACAAAACGAAAGTACTGTTGTTAGTAGTTCAGTGTGGATAGACGTCTGTATCTGGTCATTGGTGATGATCAGATCAACATCAAGGAGAGTGGTACAGGATTTGGAATAGGAACATGTGAAATTTAATTGGGAGATGGTACTTTGAGGTTCCAGGAATTTTAACAGGTCAGCCTCACTATGAGCCCATATGGCAAATATGTCATAAATGTGTATAAAGAAAACCAGGGGTCGGAGGCTTACTGATTGCAGGAAAGCACCATCCAATCAATCCATGAAAGGTTAGCATAAGTAGGAGACATCCTGGTTCCTATGGCCATACCCTTAATCTGATTGTATGTTTTCTCCTCGGACATGAAGTAGTTGCTGGTAAGTGTAAAGTTGATTAAGGTGAGAAGGAAGCATGTCATAGGTTTGGGATCGGGTGGGCTCTGACTAAGGAAATGTTCAGGAGCAGACCGACCATGCACATGGGGGATGTTTGTATAGAGAAAGATGGCATTAGTGGTGACAAGTAAGGTGTGTGTGTGGGGTGGAATGGGCACAGATGTCGGATGATCTAGGATTTGTTGATGTCGTTAATGTAGGATGAAAGCCTTTGTACTATGGGTTGCAGCTACTGATTGACTAATTCAGAAATATGTTCAGTGGGTGCTTTGAAGCCAGAAGGTATAGGATAGGCAGGATGATTGGCTTTGTGGCTCTAAGGAAGGAGGTAAAATGTGGGTGTGCATGGTATGGTTGGTCTAAGAAAATATGGATTGACATATTCGTCCCTGTGAGGAGCCTGAAATTTTAACAAGGAACTGCAGGTTATTTTGAATCACAGGGACAGGTTCTTAGATGGCAGATACTGTATGTAGAGTTGCCAGACATCTGGCATAGACCTTCAGTAACATACTCCTGTCAGTCAAGTACCATAGTGGTAGATCCTTTGTTGTGAGGATAGTGATGGAGTTATCAGCTTTTAGAGGACACACAACATGGAGTTCTGCAGAGAACAGGTTAAGGTCATGTTGTACGGACCTCAGGAAGTGTTGTGGAGCAATGCTGGATGTGAGGAATTCTTATAAGGCTGATGAGGAATGATTTTGAGTTAGTGGCTGTGGATCAATTTGGGACTGTTGTCTCAACTGTTCAAGGCAGTGTTCATTGATAGATTTACTATTGGAAATGTTTTAGGACTGGGTTTCAAAGTGATATTTCCAATTGACATTACGTGTGAGGGAAAGCAGGTTCTTCACCATAGCAGCATGAATAAATGCAGGTTTAGGGCTGAAAGTTAGGCACTTTGATAATAAATGTAATTCAGAAGGGGAGGGTGCTATAGATGAGACACTCAGAATACTGTACTGTTGCGACTGGTTGTCACAATTGGGTTATTGTAGGCCTAAGAGGCAATGGTGAAGTGTGTAAGATGTTAAGGAGGTTAGCCAAGCACAGTTTGTAGGAGAGGAGTAGTGGTTGATGGTGTCACTGTTTATCGAGCTGCAGAGGGACAGGAGGGGGAACACAACTGTTGTGGTTTAGGAGGAGGAGGGATAGCAATTGGAGTTGAACACCGGCATGTTGTTGCAGTTTGAAGTTGGCTTGGCAGATAACACCATGGAAGGAAACATGAATGGCAGATAACTGCAGGATTTTGTAGAAGGAAAGAAATCTGGTGGAGTGGAAATTGGCAGATGAGGCACACAGTTCACAGATAAGCCAGGTAAGTGCAAGAGGTTGCTTTATTTGAAGAGGCTGGTGTAGAGAATGATTACATCCAGAATCAGGGACTTTCAATGTTAGGCCTTAGGACCTTAGTTTCTATAGTGCATTTTGAAAAGAAGTGATGTAATATATGAGGGGATTGACCATGGCAAGGTAGGATATAGGGAGTGTTATAAATAATGAGTGGCAAGGAAAGGGAAGCAGAGGGTGGAAAAAGATTGAAAAATGGAAGAACCAGGAAAAAATTCTTAAAAATTGGAAAAATTCGTAGAAAACTCGCAAGAACAGATAATTGTTAACAAGAGGTTATGAGTGGATGAGAATTTCTCACAAGAAAAGTAGTATGATGCAAAAATAAATGTCTCCTTTCTATGCCAACCCCTTCATGTATTGTTTGGAGGGGGATTTCCTGGAATCCATAAGTCTTCAGACCCTGGTTTAGTTTACATACATTGATGAAATGCTTGCTACTGGAATTGTAATGAGATTGAACTGCTAAACTTCCTAGAATCTCTAAATGCTGTCTCCCAATTAAATTTCAAATGGTCCTATTCTCAGTACCATGCTACTTTACTTGATATTCATTTCATCCTCAACAAAGTCCGGCTACACACTTCTATCCACATTAATGTACTAACAAATGACAGACATTACACTTTGACAGTTGCTATCCTTCCCATGTCAAATGTTCCTTTCCATACAGCCTTGGAATTAAAGGCAAATATATTTGTTCAGATGCAGACTCTTTACAGCAGTACTCCACCATGCTCACATCCCAGCCTTGACTGGACATAAGTATTCCACCAGCCTGGTTCAAATGGAGATTTCCAAGGCCATCACATCCAATTCTGGTACTATTGATCCTTCCGAAAAATAGCTGAAGGTCACATAACTTGTCACACAGTATTATCCTGGCCTTGAATGTATTTATCAGCTACTCTGACAAGACCATGACTTCCTAAAATCACGCCCCGAAATGAGATCCATTCTATCTGAGATTTTTCCCACTCCATCTAGAATAGTTTCTGGTTGCCCTCCCAAGCTCTGAAATATCCTTGTGGGATGCCATGGTCATTCTGGACTCATCTCCTTGCCCTATGGCTCCTACCTCTGTGGCCATCCATGCTGCAAGACTTTCACTATGCATCCTCCTACCACTACCCATACTAGCCCTGTAACTGGCAAAACATATAATATCAAAGGGAAACACCTATGAAACAAATGTCATATATTGGTTGCTGTGTAAACACTGTTTGGTTTCCTACATTGTCAAGAATATCATCAAGTGGCAGTTAAGATGAATGTGCATAGACAGAGGGTGTATACTCGCAACACACAATATCCTGTCACAGAGTATGGTCTGCAACATGACATTCATGATCATGGTGGCTGTTTTACTACACATGCTATCTGGATTCACCAGTTTATCAGAACTCAACAGCTCTCAGGTTTTCAGATCTTGTCCAGTGCAGTCCCTAACAATCAGTATTTGCCTCTCATCCCATCCACTAATTCTCCCCTGACCCTGGCTTCTTACTGAGTTTTCTTAACTCTACTCCTTTTCCTAAACCTCTCCAGTTCCTTTCCCTTCTCCTTTCCCCTTTAACCCATCTGCTAGGAGGAGCCCTTGGAACCAAAACCTTGCATAAGTACAAGCTTTCTTTATATGTGTGTTCTCATGCTGCTGCTTGGCAAATAGATTATGTATCTATCTGATTACATTATCTCGTGGAAAAACTGCTTATTTTCCTGGTTATAGTTTGTTGTCAGCAGAGTCAAATGAAGTTTTCGGAATATGGTACATATGGTTGGTTAATGTCTGCAGGAACATTTCTGCTCAGATTATCATTATCAACATTACTATTATTCACCTAACTAGGGTCTGCAGGGTAGTTAAATGGCTGGTATTGCCACTGTGGAGCACAATTCTTGTTTGCATATGCAAGATGAAATCTGTTATTAAGCTGCTTCTTTTTCTGTGATTGATGTGGTTTTGGTTATCTTAAGATTGTTATTGCGGGTCCCACATTACCATTCTGCTGATTGTTTTTATAATTTTCCATATTCTTCCTGTTTCTGTTTATTATTGTTGTTGTTGTTGTTGTTGTTGTTGTTGATATTACTACTACTGCTACTACTACTACTACTACTATTACAATAATAATAATAATAATAATAATAATAATAATAATTATTATTATTATTATTATTATTATTATTATTATTGTTATTGTTATTGTTATTATTACTATTTCTACTATGGGGTGTCCTAAAAAGAATGACCCAATTTTAAATAGAATTATTTATTAGGAAGAAGTGCTTAACTCCAACAAATTGCATACTAAATTACTCAGAAAAGACAGAAGTTTATAAAAATTACATCATAAATGTTTAATATGTCCTCCATTGGCTGCCCGGACAACATCTAGCCGACAGCTGAATTCATCCCAAACTGATTGTAAGGTGTCTTCTGTCACTGAAGCTACAGCAGTAATCTTGTCACAAATAATATTTCTTGTGCATTCAGCCACAAATGTGGCTGAGCTCTTTGGAATGCATTTTTTCCACTCACATGATACCAGAAACAACAAAAATTTTATTCTCCCCACCCACTGTCTCTGATTGTTTGCCCAGGGATCTTAATATATGGGAATGAAAATTTGTAATAAATTAAAAGGGAACAAGTTTATGCAGATGAATTTAGATTCACTTAAAAGAAAGCTGTATGAGGTACTGACACTGAGGTGTTATTAGTCACAGGATGAATTCATGTGGGACAAACTGGAAATTTGAGCCTGATACGATGTGTTACACATCCCAAAAAATATCCTTATGGTGCTATTCTTTTTAATGTAAAAATCATTGTAACAGTTTTATAAACTATTGACATGTTTCCTGTACGCAAACCAAAAGGATTGCAAATGTACGTCATGAGATGAATAAAATACATCTGCATAATTTACATACAGCCTATCTGTATAGTTTCTTTTTGCTTGGATTGACATCTTTAACTACCATAGAGAAATTTTCATCACAGTAATGACCTGCCAGATGGGGCAATATAGCGACATCTCTTCTTCCAGCTTTAAAGGCCAGAAAAAAAAAAAAATCTCACAGTTGACCAGCGAAACATTAGTTGAAAATGTGAATGTTTGATATATAGTTGTGTACATGTAATTTATATTATGTATTGTATGATTTTTTATACAGTAATAACACTAGTTTTTCACCTCAGCAGTGATACCACTTGTCATTTGTTCATCATAGCCATGGCTTTCTGTTCGCTTCAGTTGACTGACAGTATACAAAATTTGTCTTTTTTTATAGAATTTCATCTGGATGAATTGGCCATCTCCAATACATTTTTGATTATTCCAAGTCATTCAGCATCTATCCTTCACTTATTACTCCCGCACCTTTGCCAGGGAAGAGGGTGGTCTTGAAGACAACCACCAAAAACAGGCCCTCTTGGAAAACATCTTGTCATTTGTTTCCAGAGTGTTACTGTTGTCTGAGAGCACCTGTGAAGGAAAACATTTTGTGTCTGGCATGTTCAAATCTGTTCCACGCTCTCATCAGAATCATGAAGAGAAAATATGTCACTAGTATTATTTTTCTCATTCCCTGTTGCCTCTGTAAATACAGAAATTTCACTGGAAGGTTTTGAAACTTCAAAGGAGGATTGCATTTCATTCTGTTTCCCTTTCTCTCCAGATTATTTTTCCCTTGTATGCTTGCCATTGTTGACATCCTGAATGTTCACATGTCTGATGCTTTATCCCAAGGGGACATTTAATATTCTGCAACAGTTGGGCATACAACATTTTGTTACATCCTCCCTCCTATTATTTAATTCTCACAATATCATCTCACCCACATAATCAGTCATTACGCACAAGTATTTTCAAGGACTGCTTGTGGAAGACACTCAAAAACCTTGCTCCTGTGCTAGGAAAACATTCTGTTCTCTCAGAATCATGACCTCAAATTTTTCTTTATTACTGGATCCAAGTTAGTCATCAGCTTTCTGAAAAGACATGGGAATTCATCCCTAGGCACTATGAAGCATCTTCTCTGTTTTATCAATCTTATCTGCAATGTGATTCTAGAGTCTGAAAAACTGATACATTGAGCAGTTACAATTTAGGTGTTAAATTTGGCAGGAGTGTGATCAAATTGGTTGCTTTCATCACAGAGACTTAAGACATAGTTTTATATGGAACTTAGAGAATCACCAAATATAGCTTTTAGGCCTTCTTGCTTCTTTAAAATTCGAAGGATAAGTGATGAAAGCTGTCTTCAAAGGCCACCCTTATCATTTGGTAATATCTTAAATTTTCTGGTCCACCTTCTACCCATGTGGACCATAACTGATTGGCTTTATATGTAACATAAGCAGCAGCCAATTCACCAACAGCATTTCCACATACCTCAGTAGAAGTACATGATTTTGATGTATTTTCTGTTTGTTCAGGATACTTTGTTGTGCTATAAGTGATTGCCCTTATGGTGCCAGGACCATCAATCAAATTTGTTGCGTTAAAATTCTGTATGTTCTCTGGTGGGATACCTCATAGCTCGTTTTCCAAATTAGGAAAAAAAATTCTTAGTTTGTCAAACCCTTGCATAGATAATATTTTTTTCAAGGTCTGTTGAGACCGAAAGGCCTTGTGACATCTCATGAAAGACATAGACCACACCTTTACAGGAAAAATTTCATATTTGAACACAGGCACTGTTCTCGATTTGTCAAGGTATGCATTAAATGCACAGCACAGACCCAAAGATCTCATTGGAAAACCAAACGACAACTTTGCAGCTCCACGGCTACAAACAGATTTTGTTCCTCCTCTGTGAATACAGGTAGTTGACTAGGAATCACTATGGATCTTCCAGTCAAGCACCGTGCCACTTTCATCTTCAGCTGCAAAGTTTTCCCATGAATTTTGCAGATAATTCCCTCGGAGGCAGCTAATTTGCAAAAATCAACTGTACTTCTTTATTTAGAGTATCCCATCTAGCTTAAGTGTGTTTGTCTTAGCGATCTTTCTTCCCTTTATTGACACTGCAGAAAAAAGGAACAATGACAATTTTCAAACATTTACTTCATGAAAGTGTCAGTGTGCTGCAAAGTAGCCCAGTGGAGTTTTAATATTATACTTATGTCCTCATGTTTAGTGCACATACTACACCAAAAGGAGACTGTTCACGTTTCCTCAGTTTTTTACCAATAGCATGAACACGTCGCAGCAATTATGATATCCAAAACAATGTTGCACAGAAAAATAAAGCAACAGCCTTTGGATGGTATGGGATGCTGGAAAGAAGTTGTAGCTTCTCTGACCTTAGGAATAAGGTGTGATATTTGAAATAAAGATCAAAGTTGCACTACACAAGTTAATAACTACAGACACAAAGTAACCCCCTTTACAGTACTTCTCTGATTAACTTTTATCATATTTAAAGTCTTCTTTCATGAATAGAAACACCATATTAAAACATTTTCCATAATACAAAAAATAAAAAATAAAAAAAAATTTGAAAAAATGATAATATTTCGTTCCAACAATATTGTGTAGTTCAAATTGTTAACAATGTCAGGGGGGCGGCGGGGGGGGGGGGGGGGGGGTGCTAAATTTTTAGCTATAGCTATTAAAATGTAAGAGAAGTGTTCCAAATAGTAATATACCTTACTAATATATCAAATTTCCTACAACTTTAAACAGATAACTTTACACTCTTATTTACTATATGTGATAATCTCCAACAAGTTTTGACAAAACTGCCAATAGTATTTTGTTGTGAACAAAATTCTTGCATATGAGTAACTTGATTGGTGTTACACTGCAACTAAGATGCAAATGTTTTTATGACAGAAAGCACAAATTTAAACTAAATTCTTGTCTATATAGCATGATTGGTTTCTTACAGATTTAAATGCTGTGGTTACATACTGTCTTGGGCTACATAAGCTTCCCCTGTATCAACAAATGAATACTTACAGGTTTTAAGAATGTAAAAGTGTGAATACATGCATGTGGGCAGGTGTCTGTGGCTGACGTGCATGCAGGTGCAGGCCAAATGACAGATTCTCTACCTTCCTCACCCGTCCCTTCCCCACACCTTCTCACCACATACTTCCCTTACCATTTCTGTGATTTCATCCTTTGTAATGCGTTAAATTTGTTTCTTATTTCCTAGCATGTGTTATTAAATAAGAAGGCAAGATTTAATAGGATGGTTGAACAGAGTAGATTCAAAGGTTACTTAAAATGCATTTAATTATTACAAGTCTAATTTACAATGCGTTTCATGTCCAGCATAAAATTTCTACATTCAGACAGAACAAACCATTGGTAATGGCACACACCAATGATGGAAACATCTCTCGCAAACATACGTTGGACCAAGCATCGACATTATGCACCTATAATTTTGCAGCTTCACTTTGAAGATGAGCAAACTCTCATTATGGAAAGTTTGATAAATTCTACTGAATTTTCTTCTCAAAAAGCTTGCGTCTCAGACAAGAATTTTATGGTACAGCTATTAATTCCATTTGAAAATTGTCAGGACTCTTATCTGCAAAAGTAGCGAATGGTCTTGAAAAGAAGTCAAAAGATTGGGATAAATTTAACATATCTCCAAATTGCTTGAGTAATTGCCCTTTTATTGTAATAATTAGAGAAATATACCCCATGTAATTGCTTTCATGGACATAAAACTATGTATGGAAATATGCTGCATTCTCTGATGGACAATTCCTTTCCCACAGAGCAACCTTTCTCATGAAAACTCAAACTTTTTCAGTCATTTCAGAAAGTACTTGATTTCCACATTGCAAACTGGTGTTCAAAGCAATAGTACAGTCTGTAATATTCACAAAAAATGCCGTTTCTACAACTCCCTCTGGATCTTCCATTTGGGGTCAGGCTTTCTTTTGTCCTTTAAAAACTGATTTATTGCCATAGTTAATTTAGAAATTCTTTCCAGTACATTGCTGCAACTAAGCTGCAAACTTCTCTCTTGTATCAAAAATCTACATAATCTTCCACAAATTTCTAGTTTAAATGGGACAATTGTCAATGCATTAAACTGTGGGATCTTAAATAACCAACTGTCCGAGTAACTACTCGCATGATGTCCTCCAATTTTGCTGCCTTAACATGAGATACCTCTAAGTGCAAAATACTATGAACGCTGTACAATTAACAAACAATATTGTGCATTTTTTGTTGTTGAATTCATGCACACAAGCCAGTTTGGATCAAAATAGAAGTTGTCTCATAATATGAGACACTCTGGAAAAAAATATTGACCAATAGAAAAACAGGTATACCCCAGAACAATGAATTGTCCTCCTTATTGCCTTTCTAACTTTTTGTACATTTATTGTGCAAAAAAGGTGCAGGCAAGGCATACAAAAGTTGTTTTTGAAGTTTCCATTCTTTGAGACTCTAAGGGTAGTAATGCATACACTTGTGCCATTTTCTCTGTTTGTCTCCAGAGCAACATCCAATGCAGAATATGCATTCCTTGTCTTGTTTTTGAAATGTACATCTGGAGCACTGACCTAGTTCAAATTTGTTGAGGCTTTGTGGCCCACCCTGAAGAAATTTGTTATCTATTTAAGTTGTAACAGACTTCAAATAACTGGAAGATTATATATCCTTTGTTGTTGTCCTTTTCTTTTTCAAGAAGAAAATGTTTGCTTCTCTTCTTGATTCTGTTACATATTTATTCTCTTGGCATTTTTTCAAATGATCTCTGCATTCTGCTGATGTTGGCTGCTTAACAGAATCTGAATGTGCTGATTTTACTAGAGCTGGTGGCTGTTGATGTGGTTTTGTGATTTTGGGAACTGACTGGATAACATTTAGACTTCGAGAATGATTCAGCAAAGAAATCAGTTGTCCTTTCCTTTCAGACTTTATTAAAATAAATCTAGGTTTCAGCTAGTGCCTACCATTATCAGTGCGAAACTACAAGAGGTACATTGTCAGGTGATAGTATAAAAAGTTACAACTTGTTGCATAACCTATACTGCCTTTACATTAGATTACATACCACTATTTCATATATCCAATACACGTCCCACTATTTCAGTCCCCATTTGGGCTTCTATTACAGTTAGTACAAGACTACTGTTTTATGGAGGTCGGCTTTGCAGAAAACACCTTGGTTGGCTGTATGGCTTCCTCTATATGAGCTACACAATAAATAACATTCATAGAAAGGCATTGATAGTTTCTATTAAAAAAAAATTTAAATTTGCTTAGTAAGAATACAAAACAAAATAAAAGTAAAGTTATTGTCATTTCTGTCTAAGTTACTGCCACATTTAATAGTAAACATACAAGCTGTACAAAATGCCAGATTCACTCCTTGTGAGCCAATCGTTTTGTTATTCCTTAAAACACATAGGTAACATCAGTTTGGTAAAATATTTAAAAAAAGTTTACAAAATACTAGGAGGCGCATGCTGTATGCTGCAACTATTTGAAACAGTTTGGTTTAAATATTTTATCTTTTGTACCATTTCTTTACTTTATCATCACAATGAGGTATGTGGTTCCCCTTATTTCTGGAGAGTTCATAGATGGTGACAAATGTCAGCAAGATGGGTAGTTGATGACACTTGCCTTTCTGGCATACAGCCAACTGATGCGTTCTCAACAAATCCTACCCTCATTATACAGTAGTCTTTTTAGGAACTGTGACAGAAGCTTGAGCAAGGGGGAATGATGTACTAGGACGTGTATTGAAACTATGAAATAATGGTATGTAATATAGTACATTAGTGATGTAGGTTATGCCACAAGTTGTAAATTCTTATATTATTGCCTGACTATATACTACTTGTATCTTTTAGCATTGATAATGGCTAGGCACTAGCTAAAATCTAGATTTGCTTTAGTAAAGGAAAGGACAACTGGTTGCTGTGCTCCATCATTTTGAAAGCCATATCACAGTCAATGAGTTCATTCCACATTCTAATGAGAAGCTAACTTCATAAACATTTAGATTCATATTTACTCTATTGTTAGTGTGTTGTATGTCAAACTCCTGGTGTGTTCCAGGTATCATTGTCTCCAATTATTTGCCTGTTACATGGGAAGATTTCTGTTTTCCAGATGCTGTTTATAGCACTTTCCATTGTTACTGCCTTCAAGCAGCTTGTAATTCAGAATGAGGTTTCAACTTGACCTGGGTATTTGAGTACCAGGTTTATATTTCTTGGGAATAAAGAAATTTAGACAGTCCCATTTATTTCACATAATAGGCTGCATTTTATATGTGGAACGGGGTAAAAAAACAGACGATGCCGACACAGTTTTCACTAGACTTGTCTCTCACACATGTGAGATAAGCTGCCCACTGAGTATAATTACAATTAGATCACTTCACAAAGTTGACAAACCTCTTAACAGAAATATAAGGATGAAGCCAGTTACTAGATGGCAAGTCCTAATAAGTGATACTGTCATATATTAGGATATCCATGCTAACGTGTATTTTCTATGAACCATTTTGTGCTAGAAACTTAAGTCATTATTATGCTGCTGAGCTTAAAGGACAGTATATTCCAGCAAATGAGTGTGTACTATGTGAAGAGCAGAATCACATAAATGTTAGTGCAACAGATACTAGGTTTCAGCGTATAAGCACATACATTCTAACAACTAGAATTTCAAAACTTTTTTAATCAAGGATTCTTGACAATTTCCAGCTCCATAAAGGTCTTATTGTCCCTGCGCTACATTTCATGTATCGTGAGGACTGAGTTCTGACACTTCGCAAGTGAGCTGAGCACTTACTATAGTCAGAATGTTTCATTTGCAAACTCTGCCACAGTAGGCAGCTTTCGTTTCCCTTCAGAATCATATATGGTAATGACAGCCTCTTACCAGCAAATTAAATTCAGTGTCATATCAGAACATAAATAGTAATTTTCTCAATTTCATTTTTATTGTGGTAAGGGAAAGAGTAGTGCTTTCAGTCATTTGTGTGTGTGTTTTTCCCCACAGACAGCTGAAATGACCAAGTTCTACCTTGATATGTGACATAATTTAAATGTAACATGCATTCCACTGACTAATTAAAGTTATCTTCCTAGCAGATTTGTAATTTTATGACCAAGAATTATTAGTTGATCATTAAACATTAATTCTCTCTTATTCTATTAGAGTAATGACCTTTGTCTGCTGCATCTGCTTTCATATTCTGACTACTAATTCTGTATATAGTTTTATGCATACAGACAAAACTTTCCCTTTGGCAACTTAACTTGGAGCAGATTGATTTTTAAATAAATTGAGACACATTGTGAATTTAATTGAGCCTCAGTAAAACGGCAAAAGGATCACTGTTGATCCTGGCACTTACATTTGACATCAAAATTTAAATAAAAGAGACATTACATAGTTACCAGTTTCATTCGAGTCAAAGAAGTGAACCTTTGCTGTCGGCAACCTTTGCTGTCGGCAACCTTTGCTGTCGGCAACCTTTGCTGTCGGCAACCTTTGCTGTCGGCACAGAATATCTTTGCAGCTTAGTTCCAGCTCGTTCTCGTAGAATACCATGAAACAGAAAATACATGTGTTATAGAACAATCAAAGATACCTTTCACACTGGCGCCAATATGATTATTATTGTGGTTATACTGGTTGCTGGTGAGGAGGAAAGTTAGTTATTAGTATTTTATTCATTATCTCATTCATGAGCAGCCATATCACAGTCGCTCAGGAAAGTTATAATTAAGCTTTACTTGCTTAATCAGAATCAGACGATGACTCTCCATGTCCGCAGCCTTGATGATTCAAAGCGATCTGCAATCCTGTGTAAATAAAATGTCTTGGTTTTCTTGCATTGTGTAGTCAGTCGGGAAACCTCAGAGCAAGTGGAAAGTTTGCTTTGATAGAGTTTAATTATCCAATTAAATAATGGAGCTCTTGGATCTAATAACTGCAGGTTTATTTCCAATTCATCGGAAGTTCCCTTCTGATTACCAGCAAAATGACACATCCGTGCAAATTTCCGATTAGAGAATACATATATAATTAAATTCCATACACACCTTTGATGTAAATGCTCAATATATATTCTCTTGATTAGCATGCAATATATTTCAGATCTCTTTCTTCCAGTAATCTCGATAGCAAAATTACAATTATTCAATGTGGCTATTCAGCATGGAGAAGATCCTAGAAGTCCTCTCAATGTTACAAAGAGTAATGACGCACTCGCGGAATAGCAATAGTACTGTACTACTTTGTGCATCGATTCTGAGAGTATATAGATGGTCAAGTAGGAAACATAATTCACTCATAAAATTGTGCAGGGATAATTAGTAGAATATAAAGAGATATTACAAGCTCATTGTCAAATTAAATGCTTCCCTATAGCAGACAACGTCATAGTCTGACAAGTTGCAGTAACTGAGGCTTGATGAATAATTAAGGAGGGCAAGGAAAGGTCATGGCAAGCATTCCAGGACTCTATACATCATTCCACTTGTTCTAGGAAAGTATAGGAAGGCATCTATATGATTTCACATACACACAATCATTTACCAATAGCGGCAGTACTGAAACAGAAGTGTCTCCAAACATCACCTGCATATATGGCTCAGATACTGGGAGAACATTTTGCTAAAACTGCTGCCACTGCTAGCCAGGATCTGTTATTTTATCAGTACAGTGCATCTGTAGAGACAGGAAAATTACTTTTGAGATCCAAAAGTTATGAGCCTTACAACTACACTATCTCCATGTGGCTGCTGGAATCAGTAATGTCTGAGACTTGGGCAACTGCACCCAGTCACAACCAAATCTGGTATAGTTTGCTTCAAGATTTTCCAACAGCATCAATGGAAATCCACATCGAATGTTTTACTCTAAAATGGCAGAGTGGCAACTTCCCCAACTCCCTATAGAGAGGCACTTTTGATACCTCTTTTGAAACGAGGAATGGATCACACCTGTCCCAGTAGTTATCAGAGTATTGCCTTAACGAGCTGTCTAGGAAAGACACTAGAGTGAAAGTTTAAATGTCATATGGTCTGGTTAATAGAGAACAGGGGTCCCCTTAGCCTCCCTCACTGTGGCTTCCACAGATTTTGGTGAACCATGGACCAACTGACACTGTTAAAGGCAGCTATTCAATAGTCCTTCCTATGTAAACATCACTCTATTGACATATTCTTCAATATCAGTAAGGGCCCCCCCAGGGGGTCCACAACTCTTTTGTGGATACGTGTGTAGCAAGCACGGGATCCCGAGCTAATGTGACCTTCCTTCCTTTCTGGGCTGCATACCTTCCCTTTCCGCATCCTTCCCCATCCCCCATCTTCACCCCCACTCCCCCTCACCTCTGGCTCTTTCCTTCCGATCCTCCCCATCTGGGAGGATGGTTTGTGCCTACGCCCGGAGACGGACGCTCGTAGATGTACCGCATTCTTTCCCTTCCTTGCTTGTATGTCTTCATCCTTCCTTTGTCCTTCTCTTTTCCTTACCTCTTCTCCTTACCCTTTTCTCTGCTGCGGCATTTGAGACTTCTCTTCTTTTCTTTCCATTTCTCTTTCTTCCTCCCTGTGCGTGTCTGAAGGCCGAACCACGCATTTATGTGCGTAGCCGGTGATGGGTTAACGCGTAATTCCCCTCCCCGTTAGACAGGTAGGACACGTACGTACCCCCTGGTAATGGCCAGGCCCAGGGAGGGGTGATTACCCGAGCTGATACCTTCCGAAAGTGCCGATTGGTCCCTCCATCCGTTTGTCGGGAGGTGTGCCCTGAGGTGTGAACAATCACCTAAGGCAGGAGTGCCCTCAGAGAGGACCCCCACAAGGTAGAGGCGCGCCATCGGAGATGCAGGTAATCATGGGGATTCTTCCGCAATGGTTTCCTCACCTTCCACTATGTCTACTCACAAGCGTAAGTTCACCGAGTCTCAGCCACAGTCAGTTCTTCCATCGTTGCTACAGTTCCTTGCTGTTTCTCGGTCTGACGAAGGTCACGACTTCTCCACGGTCAACCCTATCATTTATCAGAAAGGTGTTGACGCAATTGCAGGTCCTGTAAAGTCTTGTTCCAAATTACGGAATGGCACCTTGTTGTTAGAAACAGTCAGTGCCCTCCAGGCACAACAATTGCTGCATACTTCAATGATCCACACCTTCCCTGTCCGGGTTGAAGCACACCGCACTTTAAATTCATCATGTGTAGTCGTTTATACACGCTCCCTTGATGGATTGTCTGACGAAGAAATTCAGCACTACCTGTCTGACCAGGGCGTAACGGCTGTTCATAGAGTTGTGAAAAGGGTTGACATGAACCTCATTCCAACCTGCACTGTCTTCTTGACATTTGACAAAGTTCAACTCCCATCGAAAATCAAAGCAGGCTACGAGATAATTTCCATTCGCCCTTACGTCCCAAACCCTACGCTTTGCTATCGGTGTCAGTGGTTCAATCACACTAGCCATTCCTGTTCCAATCCAGCCAAATGTGTTACGTGTGGCAAGGATGCCCATGAGGGTGCTTCTCCACCTCCATCCCCTCGCTGCATCAACTGTATGGGTGACCACATTGCTTCCTCTCGAGATTGCCCCGTTTTTAAGGACGAAAAGCTCATCCAGGAAATCAGAGTGAAGGGAAAGGTGTTGACCTTTGCTGCTCAAAAATTATTCGCCAGTCGAGAGCCCACCGTGCCTCAGACATGAAAATACAGCACTGTCCTTGCTTCTCCTCGGCCAACAAAGGAGGCGGTTACACAGACTTGCGACTTTACCTTCAGTACCACGGTTGTCAGATCGGCCAGCGCAAAGATCGCCCGTTCAACCTCACCACTTTCGCCTGCCAACTCTATGGCCCACCCTTCATCGGGTTCTGCTAAATCTCGAGCCCAAAAGTCAGACACCAAGACTTCAAAAGAAGAGCATACTCGTGAAGATTTTTTACGTACCCCAACTTCACAACCATCGGTTCCTCCTTCATCTAAACATCATAATTCCAAAAAGGCTACAAAGAAACCCAGTTCATCTCCTTCTCTGCCAAGGCGTGTCCCATCTACAGCACCACCTGTCGGAAACTGCACTCGGCTGTCTTATGTGTCGCCGAGGCACACTGCTGGCGGCCGATCAACCGGCCCATCGCTGGTGGCGGGAGCTGCTCCTGAACAACCTATGGATCGGGATCTTCTGCCTTCGGCTGCATGCCATTCCATGCTGTCAGTCGCAAGCTCTGAGCAGTCGTTGAGATGACGGCAATATTGCTCACATTCTTCCATTTTCTGTTCACCCTATGTCCATTATCCACTGGAATATCCACGGCATTCGAGCCAATCGGGATGAATTGTCGATCCTCTTATGATCCTACTCGCCGGTCATCTTCTGTCTTCAGGAAACAAAGCTGCGTCCCCATGACCGCTTTGTTCTCCCTCATTTTCAGTCCGTCCGATATGATCTCCCCTCTGTTGAAGGCACTCCATCACATGGAGGACTCATTATTGTTCTCCATGATACTCTCCATTATCACCCAATCCACTTAAACACTTCCTTCCAAGCAGTCGCCGTCCGTCTTTCCCTTTCTGGATACACATTCTCTCTTTGTACTGTATACATTCCATAGTCCACACCAATGGCACGAGCTGATCTCCTTCATGTTCTTGGTCAGCTTCCACCCCCCTATTTGCTGGTTGGGGACGTCAATGCTCACCACCCGCTTTGGGGATCTTGACATCCTTGTCCACGTGGCTCACTATTGCTAGACGTCTTCCACCAAGCGGATCTAGTTTGTCTCAACACTGGGGTCACTATATTTTTCGCTTTCTCCACGACAAATTTATCTCATTTGGACCTTGCGGTCGGTACTGTTCCGCTAGCTCGGCGCTTCGAATCGTTCGCCCTTGATGATACACACTCGAGTGACCACTTTCCATGTGTCCTCAGACTGCAGCCTCAACTGCCATATATGCGCCCGTGACACTGGGAGTTTGCCCAAGCCGATTGGACACTTTTTTCGTCTCTAGCGCCATTCGATGACAGTCACTTTCCCAGCGTCGACGATGAGGTCACACATATTACCGACGTTATTCTTACAGCTGCGGAACGTTCAATACCACGCAGCTCCAAATTGCCCTGGCGCCCCCCAGTTCCTTGGTGGAACGAAGCATGCCGTGACGCATTACGTGAGCGGAGACGTGCTGTTCGCGTTTTCTGCCACCATCCTACTTTGGCCAACTCTATCCGCTACAAGCAGTTCCGTGCGCGATGCCGTCGTGTCATCCGCGATAGCAAGAAGGCAAGTTGGAAATTCTTTATTAGCTTATTTAACACCTTCACTCCCTCCTCGGAAGTTTGGTGTCGGCTTCGAAGGTTCTCAGGCGCGCCTAGTTTCTCCCCGGTCTCTGGGCTCACAGTCGCGCACGATACATTAGTGGACTCCGTCGCAATTTGTAACTCATTGAGTCAGCACTTTGCTGAGATTTCGAGCTCTCCAAATTACCCGCCAGCGTTTCTCCCGAAGAAACGTGCAGCGGAAGTGCGACATCTTGCTTTCTCCTCTCAAAATCGCGAAAGCTATAATACTGTTTTCTCCATGCGGGAACTCCAACATGCACTCTCTTCTTCTCGCTCCTCCGCCCCAGGACCGGATGGTATCCACGTCCAAATGTTGTTGCATTTATCAACCCATAGTCTGCGTTACCTCCTTCACCTTTAAAATCGAATTTGGACCGACAGTACTTTTCCCAGACGATGGCGGGAAGCTATCGTCGTTCCTGTTCCGAAACCTGGAAAGGACAAACATCTCCCCTCTAGCTATCGCCCCATTTCTCTCACGAGTAGTGTATGTAAGGTTTTGGAGCATATGGTGAATTACCGATTAGCTTGGTGGCTGGAATCCCGCAGTCTTTTAACACCTGCCCAACGCGGATTCCGAAACCATTCGTTTTGCAGTTGACCATCTTGTTGCTCTCTCCACTTCTATCATGAACAATTTTCTCCAGAAACGCCAAACAGTAGCAATATTTTTTGATCTGGAGAGAGCATACAATATCTGTTGGAGGACAGGCATCCTCCGCACACTGTTCTCTTGGGGCTTTTGAGGTCGGCTACCCCTTCTTCTTCGCGAATTTATGGCAGAGTTCACATTTAGAGTGCGGGTGAACATTACTCTCTCCCGTACCTTCTCCCAAGAAAACGCGGTACCCCAGGGCTCCGTGCTGAGTGTTGTACTGTTTGCCATTGCCATAACTGCAATTATGGATTGTCTCCTTCCTGATGTCTTGGGCTCCCTCTTTGTGGACGATTTTGCTATCTACTACAGCTCTCAACGGACCAACCTTCTTGAACGTCGTCTTCAAGGATGTCTCGATTGCCTCCACTCTTGGAGCATCGAAAAAGGCTTCCGTTTTTCTCCCAGTAAGACCATTTGTGATTATTTTTGGCGACGTAAGGAGTTTCTTCCACCCACCTTACATCTAGGACCAGTCAACCTTCCGTTTTCACACGTCGCTAAATTCTTGGGTCTTATGTTTGACAGAAAACTGTGCTGGTCCTCCCACGCTTCCTATCTTTCGCGCTCGCTGTCTGCGATCCCTCAACACCCTCCGTGTCCTGAATGGTACCTCCTGGGGAGCGGACCGAGTGGTCCTTCTCCGCCTCTATCGCACCTTAGTGCGCTCGAAATTGGACTATGGAAGCATAGTCTACTCCTCTGCCCGGCCGTCTATTCTTCGGCGTCTCGGCTCTATCCACCACCGTGGATTACATTTAGTGTCTGGAGCTTTTTACACCAGCCCTGTGGAAAGCCTTTACGCTGAGACTGCTGAACCTATGCTGTTTAATCGGCGAGCAGTCCTTCTGAGCCGTTATGCTAGCCATCTGTCTTCCATGCCTGCTAATCCAGGTCATGACATTTTTTTCGACGCCTCCTTTGATGTAGGGTATGAAGGCCGCCCCTCCTCCCTACTACCACAGGGAGTCCGCTTCCGTCAACTGCTCCATTCTCTTTCCTTCCGCTTTCCTAAAACGTTCTTGACAACTTGGGGTGCAGCACCGCCTTGGCTCCGTCCCCAGATCTGCCTGCTCCGTGGCCTTTGTTGATTTCCCAAGGATGGTACCACTTCACTTGTTCATCGTCGGGCATTTGCTGCTCTATGAGCACAAATGACAGAAGCCACATTTATTTACACCGATGGCCCGAAAACATCGTTAGATGTAGGGAGTGCCTATATTGTTGGCGACACCCCAAATCACTTTCGGCTTCCCGACCAGTGTTCGGTTTATACTGCAGAGCTTTACGCTATTCTCCAGGCTGTCTACTACATCCACCGCCATCAGCGAATACAGTATGTTATCTGCTCAGATTCTCTCAGCTCTCTCCTCAGTCTCCAAGCTCTTTACCCTGTGCACCCTCTGGTCCACCGGATTCAGGACTGTCTGCACTTGCTCCACCTGGGGGGCGTCTCGGTGGCGTTCCTGTGGCTCCCGGGACACGCTGGTATCTGTGGAAATGAGGCGGCCGATATTGCAGCCAAGGCTGCAGTCTTTCTTCTTCGGCCAGCTACTCAATCGATTCCCTTCGCCGATCTACGGAGCGTTTTATGTCGTCGAGTTGTTCTTTTATGGCACGCCGATTGGTCGACACTTCCCCATTATAAATTGCGGGACGTGAAAGCTCTTCCTTGTGCTTGGACCTCTTCCTCCCGATCGTGTCTTCGGGAGGAGGTAAATTTAACTAGACTCCGGATAGGGCACTGTCTTTTTAGCTATCGACATCTTTTAAGCGGTGATCGTCCCCCACTCTGTCCCCACTGCTCTCAGTTGTGGACGGTAAGACACCTTTTAATTGAGTACCCCTATTTTACTCTGTTACGCTCCCGTCTACAGCTGTCGCCTGATATATCGTCGATATTAGAAGATGACACGCGCTCAGCCAATCGCGTTCTCGAGTTTATTAGTGCCAGTGAAATGACGTCAGTCATTTGGAGCTTTTTTTGGGGACATCCAACCCCTCCTGTAGTCGATTTTTAAGCATTCCTTCTGCTTTTAGTTTCTCCAATTTTATGACTTTCTTTCCCATTGCTGCTGGGTTCCATTTTAGGTTTTTTACTGTTTCCTAAGTCACGGACCGGGCGCTAATGACCATAGCAGTTTTGCGCCCTAAAACAAAAAAAAAAAAATTATATCAGTAAGGTGTAAGATACTGCTTGGAAACACTGTATTTTGCGCAACTGCATCAGTAGGGATTTTGTGTCTACCTCCCCATCTTTATGTGGTCTTTCCTGTCTCAGCCATTTCCAGGGATCCAAGTCAGTAAATCGCTGCCACATCATTATTATCAGAGTGGTGTCTCCCTGGACAGTGTTTAAAGTGTTAACCCTCTTTGCCATAGCCACAAACAGTATCACATCTACGATAATGTGTTCTGTACACTGCTCCTTAATTGTAGACAATTTTGATGTTTTCTGTTCCTCCTCAAATGTTGGAATACACACACATCTGTAGCAGTCTTATAGAGGGGTGGGCTGCAAAGATGGGCTTTCTATTTGATGCGAGTGAGTGAGTGTGAATGTGTGTGTGCTTCTTTTTTTTCCATTTTTATTTTACCTGTCTTGCATATGAGGGACACCATCCTACATTTTAGAGACTCGTTGAGTTTCCTGGAACTCATTTTCTACTCCTATGGTCACAGTTGCTGCACCTCAGAAGTCTACAAACCAGAACACTCTAGGTACTGAATATCATCAAGTGCCTTAGCCAAGTTCTTAGACAGTGGACAGGGCAGGTCTGTTCGAGATTTATCTGGCTTTATGCATTTGTGGCTCGACCGTGTGTACCGTGTATTGATTGTTGAGGCCTCATCTTCGAAGATAGTTGACACATTCCCCCATGAGGAGATTTGGCTGGCCATGGGTGCTTGTAGGACCAGACTGATTGCACATCTCTGTGCTGAGGGCAGGGAACCAGTACTCACCATCCAGTGGCAGCTCCTCATGGTGCAACAAGCACATTGTTCCTCACACCTCCAACTTCATCTGCATGCCATACCGTTGCTCATCCATCTCTGGCTGCGTTTCTCCAACCGTCCATGAATCACAATTCTATTAAGTTTCTGTCTGGAGCGTATGCTTTGAGTCAGCTTGTGTAGAGCATTTATAACCCCAAATCCAGTGTTCTAACCATCTGCTACCCTGGATACTGCAGACACTCAATGTTATTTTAGATTCAGTGCTTCACAGCAGAGATTGTGGTACTGCTTCTGCTTTAATGTGGTATTTTATGACATTTTTATGTGAGGACCAAGAGTATATGTAAGTTCAGTCTTGTGGTCTCTGGAGCACATGAGCCTATCTTCCATTGCTAAATTTCTTTTATATTGGAATCTCTGAGTGATCTTCAC
The DNA here is from genome assembly GCF_021461395.2 of Schistocerca americana. Lineage (NCBI taxonomy): Eukaryota > Metazoa > Arthropoda > Insecta > Orthoptera > Acrididae > Schistocerca > Schistocerca americana. Next base: position 231,984 of record NW_025725543.1, read on the forward strand.
TCTGTCCAACATTTGAACACAGTAGATCAGTTAATCCAGCATTCCATCCTCAACTGAAACTACTGGGGAGTAGGATTCAATCTGCTCAGTACCAGGGCACATGAAGATAGTGGGAAACTAAATATCTGATAGTCCTCAGGCAGAGCTGTTGTAAGTGACTTATTCAATACTTCGAGCACAGCAGTATATTACCATCAGGTCAATCCTGTGGCTCTCCTACTGTGAGTGTATCTCAGACCAGTTTTATTTTGCCCAACTTGTAGATTTATAGATGCAATAATGTGTGCTGTGTACCATCTGTGTCACTGCAGATATCGCAACTCTTTCTCACATTCCCGTCAAAGTATTTGAGAGCCTCAGTACATAAGCTTTGGTTACCAGTTGGGTTGTCCATTGTGTGGCAACTACCAAGTGTTAGATCATCACTGTTCTCGTGTCAAGAAAGTGGTTGAATGTTACAATGCTGCAGCTTTGGTGTACACCTGTTTCCCTGTGCTTGCAACTTGTCTTCCCACAAAGGAACATGGGCAACTTATCTGAACTCAAAGTGATGTTCTAAGGCATGTTGACAGGCATGTTAAATTGTGTACATCAAGTGTGTTGCCCTGATCACAGTTGGAGACACAAATCACTCTGGAGCTATCTCCCTCACTTCTCCGTGAGGGTGCTAAAAATGCAAAATAATGTTAACTGTCGGCTTGTGCTGTAGCACTTTTGCCTCTGTTCATCAATTGTAACACAGAGTTAAAAATTGTGACCATTTTGTTTCTTGCAGATGTCTTCATGGAAAAGTCCAACAAGAAGTTTATGTCCTTGACATCATCACTAATTACCACTGCCTTTGCAAGCTAATGCAGGCAATGGTGCAGCACAAGCATATTCAAAAAGTGGTGCATGCAGTCACAGAGAATAACAGGTTCACACAGGAATATGAGTAGTTAACTTCAGCTTAACAGTGCCAGATTGAAGTGATGATTTGAGATCTTAACTTCCCTAACTGGAATGGTGGAATACAGCAGCAACTGGCACAATTCAGTACTTACTGCATCGTGGAGAAACAGTCCATGTAAGTATGGAGTTCTGTAGATTACCATGTAAGCTGTCGTGTGTTAATCACATTAAAATATTCATTTTTGTGTACATAATTTTCTACATGGTATATTTCATTGAAACTAGCTTCAACTGTGTCAAATTACCAAATGCAAAACTATATTTAAAATTTTTTCCTTTGTGTCATTCTTCACCCTTCTTTATTTATTTAATTATTTATTTAATTATTTATTTATTTATTAATCTGGAACAGTAGCATTACTTACAGAAAAAATTGCATTAATTAGATTTTGCGTGTTTATTGAAACTAAAGGAAAACTCACCAGTTTGTGCAAAAATGTTTCACATTTGTGGCACCAGGCTTGGGGTGACACCTTATGGGGCCATGAAAATCATATATTTATGAAAAATCACAACTAGAGATTGGACAAAACACTTCTTCTATTGCAGTCTTTGACCACCTCCCTGTGGGACATCCCCACTAATGTGACCTCCTCATATCTGCACAAGAGGTGAGCCACTCAGATTGTGGGCTCTGAGGGTATTCCTCCATTTCTAAACTTCAACTTACATTTCTGTCTTTCTTATGAATGTTGCTAATATCTCCTAAAGAGAGGAATAATTTTTTTCACTTTCAGTCAGTGAACATCACCTATAGGTAACCCCCCCAGGGGGTCCATAACTCTTTTGTGGATACGTGCATAGCGAGCACGGGACCCCAAGCTAATGTGGCCTTCCATCCTTTCCTGGCTGCATACCTTCCCTTTCCGCATCCTTCCCCATCCCCCATCTTCGCCCCCACTCCCCCTCACCTCTGGCTCTTTCCTTCCCTTTCTCCCCATCTGGGCGGATGGTTTGTGCCTACGTCTGGAGACGGACGCTCGTCAATGTACCGCATTCTCTGCCTTCCTTGCTTCTATGTCTTCATCCTTCCTTTGTCCTTCTCTTTTCCTTACCTCTTCTCTTTACCCTTTTCTTTGCTGCGGCGTTTGAGGCTCCTCTTCTTCTCTTTCCCTTTCTCTTTCTTCCTCCCTGTGCGTGTCTGAAGGCCGACCCACGCATTCTTGTGCGTAGCCGGTGATGGGTTAACGCGTAATTCCCCGCCCCGGGTAGACAGGTAGGACACGTACGTACCCCCTGGTAGCGGCCAGGCCCAGGGAGGGGTGATTACCCGAGCTGATACCTTCCAAAAGTGCCGATTGGTCCCTCCATCCGTTCGTCAGGAGGTGTGCCCTGAGGTGCGAACAATCACCTAAGGCGGGAGTGCCCTCAGAGAGGACCCCCATAAGGTAGGGGCGCGCCATCGGAGACGCCGGTAATCATGGGGATTCTTCCGAAATGGTTTCCTCACCTTCCACTATGTCTACTCACAAGCGTAAGTTCACTGAGTCTCAGCCACAGTCAGTTCTTCCATCGTTGCCACAGTTCCTTGCTGTTTCTCGGTCTGACGAAGGTCACGACTTCTCCACGGTCAACCTTTTCATTATTCAGAAAGGTGTCGACGCAATTGCAGGTCCTGTAAAGTCTTGTTCCAAATTACGGAATGGCACCTTGTTGTTAGAAACAGTCAGTGCCCTCCAGGCACAAAAATTGCTGCGTACTTCAATGCTCCACACCTTCCCTGTCCGGGTTGAAGCACACCGCACTTTTAATTCATCACGTTGAGTCGTTTATACATGCTCCCTCGATGGATTGTTTGACGAAGAAATTCAGTACTACCTGTCTGACAAGGCGTAATGGCTGGTCATAGAGTTATGAAAAGGGTTGACACGAACACCATTGACCCACCCTGTCTTCTTGACATTTGACAAAGCTCAACTCTCATCAAAAATCAAAGCAGGCTATGAGATAATTTCCGTCTGCCCTTATGTCCCAAACACTACGCGTTGCTATCAGTGTCAGCAGTTCAATCACACCAGCCAGTCCTGTTCCAATCTGGCCAAATGTGTTACGTGTGGCAAGGATGCCCATGAGGGTGCTTGTCCACCTCCATCACCTCACTGCATCAACTGTATGGGTGACCACACTGCTGCCTCTCGAGATTGCCCCATTTTTAAAGACGAAAAGCTCATTCAGGAAATCAGAGTGAAGGGAAAGGTGTTGACCTTTGCTGCTCGAAAATTATTTGCCAATAGACAGCCCACCGTGCCTCAGACAGGAAAATACAGCACTGTCCTTGCTTCCCCTCGGCCAACAAATGAGGCTCCCACACAGACTTGTGACCTCACCCTTAGTACCACGGTTGTCAGATCGGACAGCACAAAGATCGCCCGTTCAACCTCACCTCTTTCGCCTGCCCACTCTAAGGCTCACCCTTCATCGTGTTCTGCTAAATCTCGAGCCCAAAAGTCAGACACCAAGACTTCGAAAAAAGAGCATACGCGTGAAGATTTTTTATGTACCCCAACTTCACAACCATCGGTTCCTCCTTCATCTAAACATCATGTTCCCAAGAAGGCTAATAAGAAACCCAGTTCCTCTCCTTCTCCGCCAAGGCGTGTCCCATCTACAGCACCACCTGGCGGAAATCGCCCTCGGCAGTCTTGTGTGTCGCCGAGCCGCACTGCTGGCGGCCGATCAACCGGCCGAACACTGGTGGCTGGAGCTGCTCCTGACCAACCAATGGATCAGGATCTTCTGCCTTCGGCTGAATGCTGCTCCATGCTGTCGGTCGCAAGCTCTGAGCAGTTGTTGAGTTGACGGCAATATTGCTCACATTCTTCCATGTTCTGTTCACCCTATGTCCATTATCCACTGGAATATCTGCGGCATTCGAGCCAATCAGGATGAATTGTCGATCCTCTTACGATCCTACTCGCCAGTGATCATCTATCTTCAGGAAACAAAGCTGCGTCCCCATGACCGCTTTGTTCTCCTCCATTTTCAGTCCGTCCGATTTGATCTCCCCTCTGTTGAAGGCACTCCAGCAAATGGAGGACTCATGATTGTTCTCCATGGTACTCTCCATTATCACTCAATCCCCTTAAACACTTCCTTCCAAGTTGTCGCTGTCAGTCTTTCCCTTTCTGGATATACCTTTTCTCTTTGTACTGTATACATTCCATCGTCCACACCAATGGACTGAGCTGATCTCCTTCATCTTCTTCGTCAGCTTCCACGCTCTATTTGCTGGTTGGGGACTTCAATGACCACCACCCGATTTCGGGATCTCCACATCCTTGTCCACGTGGCTCACTATTACTACACATTTTCCACCAAGCGGATCTAGTTTGCCTCAACACTGCAGTCCCTACATTTTCGTCTGCCTCCACGACGAATTTCTCTCATTTGGACCTTTCGGTCGGTACTGTTCCACCTAGCTCAGTGCTTTGAATGGTTCACCCTTGATGATACACACTCGAGTGACCACTTTCCATGTGTCTTTAGACTGCAGCCTCAACTGCCAAATATGCGCATGCGACACTGTAAGTTTGGCGAAGCCGATTGGACACTTTTTTTCGTCTCTAGTGACATTCGATGACAGTCACTATCCCAGCGTTGACGATGAGGTCACACATATCACAGACGTTATTCTTACAGCTGCAGAATGTTCAGTACCATGCACCTACGAATTGTCCGGCGCCCCCAAGTTCCTTGGTGGAACAAGGCATGCCGTAACGCAACATGTGAGCGGTGACATGCTCTTCGTGTTTTCTGCCACCATCCTACTTTGGCCAACTGTATCCGCTATAAGCAGTTCCGTGCGCGATGCCGTCGCGCCACCCGCGATAGCAAGAAGGCAAGCTGGGACTTCTTTACTAGCTCATTGAACACCTTCACTCCCTCCTCGGAAGTTTGGAGTCGAATTCAACGATTATCTGGCGCGCCTAGTTTCTCCCCAGTCTCTGGGCTCACTGTCGTGCATGATAGAATAGTGGACCCCGTCGGAATTTCTAACTCATTGGGTCAACACTTTGCTGAGATTTCAAACTCTTCAAATTACCCGCCAGCGTTTCTCCCGAAGAAACGTGCAGCCGAAGTGTAACCTTTCGCTTTCTCCTCTCAAAATCGCGAAGCTATAATACTATTTTCTCCATGCGGTGACTCCAACATGCACTCTTCTTCTCGCTCCTCAGCCCCAGGACCGGATGGTATCCACATCCAAATGTTGCTGCATTTATCAACCCATAGTCTGCGTTACCTCCGTCGCATTTATAATCGAATTTGAACCGACAGAACTTTTCCCAGATGATGGTGGGCTAGCTATCGTTGTTCCTGTTCCAAAACCTGCAAAGGACAAACATCTCCCCTCTAGGTAGCGCCCCATTTCTCTCACGAGTAGTGTATGTAAGGTTTTGGAGCGTATGGTAAATTGCCGTTTAGCTTGGTCGCTGGAGGCCCGCAGTCTTTAAACACCTGCCCAAATGCGGTTTCTGAAAGCATTTTTCTGCAGCTGACCATCTTGTTCCTCTCTCCACTTACATCATTAACAATTTTCTCCAGTAACGCCAAACAGTAGCAATATTTTTTGATCTGGAGAGAGCATACGATACCTCTTGGAGGACAGGCATCCTCTGTACACTGTTCTCTTGGGGCTTTCGAGGTCGGCTGCCCCTTTTTCTTCATGTATTTATGGCAGAGTGCACATTCAGAGTGTGGGTGAACACTACTCTCTCTTGTACTTTCTTCCAAGAAAACGGAGTACCCCAGAGCTCTGTGCTAAGTGTTGTACTGTTTGCCATTGCCATAAATCCAATTATGGATTGTCACCTTTCTGATGTCTCGGGCTCCCTCTTTGTGGATGATTTTGCGATCTACTACAGCTCTCAACGGACCATACTTCTTGAACGACGTCTTGAAGGATGTCTTGATTGCATCCATTCTTGGAGCACCGAAACCGGCTTCTGTTTTTCTCCCAGTAAGACCGTTTGTGTTAATTTTTGGCGACGTAAGGAGTTCCTTCCACCCTCCTTACATCTAGGACCTGTCAACCTTCCGTTTTCGGACGTCGCTAAATTCTTGGGTCTTATGTTTGACAGAAAACTGTGCTGGTCCTCCCACGTTACCTATCTTTCGTGCTCACTGTCTGCGATCCCTCAACACCCTCCGTGTCCTGAATGGTACCTCCTGGGGAGCGGACCAAGTGGTTCTTCTCCGCCTCTATCGCACCTTAGTTCACTCGAAATTGGACTATGGAATCGTAGTTTACTCCTCTGCTCGGCCATCTATTCTTCGTCGTCTTGACTATCCACCACCATGGATTACATTTAGTGTCTAGAACTTTTTACACCAGCCCTGTGGAAAGCCTTTATGCTGAGGCTGCTGAACCTCCGCTGTCCAATCGGCGATCTATCCTTCTAAGTTGTTATGCTAGCAATTTCTCTTCCATGCCTGCTAATCCAGCCCATGACATTTTTTTCGATGCCTCCTTGGATGTAGGGTATGCAGGCCGCCCTTCCTCCGTACTACCACTGGGAGTCCACTTCCATCAACTGCTCCATTCGCTTTCCTTCCGCTTTCCTAAAACCTCCTTGACAACTTGGGGTACAGCACCACCTTGGCTCCGTCCCCGGATCAGATTGACCTTTGTCAATTAGCCAAGGATGGTACCCCTTCACTTGTTTATCGTCGGGCATTTGCTGCTCTATATGCACAAATGAAGGAAGCCACATTTATTTACACAGATGGCTCAAAAACATCGTTAGGTGTAGGGAGTGCCTATATTGTTGGCGACACCCCCAATTTATTTTGGCTTCCCAACCAGTGTTCGGCTTATACTGCAGAGCTTTACGCTGTTCTCCAGGCTGTCCAATACATCCGCCAACATCAGCGGATACAGTATGTTATCTGTTCAGATTCTCTCAGCTCTCTCCTCAGTCTCCAAGCTCTCTACCCTGTCCACCGTCTGGTCCACCAGATTCAGGACTGTCCCTGCTTCTTTCACCTGGGGGGCATCTCAGTTGCATTCCTCTCTCTCCCGGGACACGTTGGTATCTGTGGAAATGAGGTGGCTGACATAGCTGCCAAGGCTGCAGTCTCTCTTCTTCGGCCAGCTATTCAATCGATTCCCTTTGCCGATCTACAGAGCATTTTATATCGTTGTTGTTCTTTTATGGCACGCCCATTGGTCGACACTTCCCCATAAAAATTGTGGAACGTGAAAGCTCTTCCCTGTGCTTGGACCTCATCCTCCCGAACGCGTCGTCGGGAGGTGGTAATTTTAAGAGGATTGCGGATAGGGCACTGTCTTTTCAGCCATTGTCATCTTTTAAGCAGTGATCCTCTCCAACTCTGTCCCCACTGCTCTCAGCTGTGGACGGTAAGACACTTTTAATTGAGTGCCCCTATTTTACTCCGTTACTCGCCCGTCTACAGCTGTTGCCTGATATATCGTCAATTTTAGCTGATGAAACACACTTGGCCAATCGCGTTCCCGAGTTTATTAGTGCTAGTGAGATGACGTCAGTCATTTGAAGTCTTTTTATTTTTTATTTTTTTTTATTTTTTTAACTTTGGGGACAACCAACCCCCTTTCTGAAGTGGATTTTTAAGCTTTCTTTCTGCTTTTAGTTTCGCCAATTTTTTGAGTTTCGTTCCCATTGCTGCTGGTTTCCATTTTCGTTTTTTACTGTTTCCTAAGTCATGGACCGGGCGCTAATGACCATAGCAGTTTTGCGCCCTAAAACCAAAACAAAAAAAAACAAAACAAAAAAACTTATAGGTAAATAGTGACAGTCTTTCTTCCTCCTTCTAATTTTGTTCTTTTGTTGACAGAATTTCCCCTTTGATACAGTCAATATTGTTACAATTTGAGTAATAATACATTTTGCTCAACAGAATTCGGCATCTCACATCACTAGCTCCTTTCAAACATTAAATTATTTATCCTTTGGTCATGGAGAAATGAAGAGTGATAACATCCTTAAATTTTTATTTGCACTGCATAATAATGATACAGGTGGTAGTATACTTGGATGCTTGGTATGTTCTCTCAAAGCATTATGAAGTGAAGAAACTGAACTGTGTAATCAGACACACTGAGGGTGTCCTGTCGTAGCCATTATCCTGAGACTGTGAATAGTACTGACTTCATTACGAATGCAGGTTGTTGCCTTACTGCTTGACAATTGATTCTATAGCAATTAGTGAACATTGGAAGTGTGTGTGTGTGTGTGTGTGTGTGTGTAGTGATCAACACCTTTATACAGTCAAAGCTGTGCTGAAGATAGATTCCATAAATGTTCATGACAGGTGACAAAATTCAAAGAAAAGCCATTTTATCTTCACTGTAGGAGCAGTTAGTGGACAGTAGGTAGGTCTTCCTATCATTGATTGTTGTTGATGATGAAGCCAATGAGCAGAGCACATTAGCTTTTACCAATAGAAAATAGTTGCTGTACAGAATACTGGCACAAGTCCGTACATTGTGAGGAAAAACAATATAGAAAATAATATATATAATATGAATGGTGACCAATACTGAAACTGAATTCTAACTTGGCCCAATAAATATGCAGCAAGCAAAAAATATAGGAATGTTAGTTAGTGAATAACCTACATAAATAGCTAGAGGCAGATGTGACACACACACATAACTGCCAATTCTGTCAGTTCACGCCAGTGTGCGTATGTCATGTTGAATGAGAGGAGCAATTGGGTGTAGGCATGAGGGGAAGTGACTGCAAGATGCAATTATGGAAGATACGAGTGCTGTCTGGTGGAGAGTTCAGGGACTAGATGGAGGCATGAAGACTGCCAGATACGGCAGTGGCAGTGTTGAGGGGGGCTGCAGCAAATGAGAGAAGCAAGGAAGGGAAAAGGTACAGTCCACACACCACCTTCCTCCGCTAACCCCACCCACCCACAATATCTCCCCCCCCCCCCTTTGTCCTAATTAATGCCTCCTCCCAGTTTGTACTCTCTTACCCTCATTGTGTGTCATCCTGTGCCAACACACCTACTCTTCTCTCCTTCCCAATTACCTGCTTCTCTCATTTTCCACTCGTCTTGCCCACACCCTGCCCTACAATCCCCTGACACTGCACATGGCAGTCTTCGTGCCTCCCTCTAGTCCCTTCATGCTGCAGCAGACAGAGCAAACCCCCTCCATTTACCCGTATGTTGTTAGCCATTTCTATTCCCCGCCCCCCTGCATGTTGCTGCTTGTGTTCAACATGAGAGTGGTAATTCATTACGTGCTTCCAGAGATTGCAGTCATGTGCATGAGGTGTGCTTGCTGGAGTGAATGAAAGTGTGTTTTCGTTTCTGATGAATGTGTCGGCAGAAAAAAAATCGTAAGAATCTTTTCATTGTGCTTGTCTGTGACTCATTGTGTCATCTTTATGATGAGTAGAAATGTATTATTTTGCTTCTCCAATCCCCAGTTCTCATTGCTTGGTAGATGTAGACATGATAATTATTTTCTGTGGCAAATTACAGTTTGGTTCTCATATAGCTAAAAATCTTGACACATGATTGTTGGTTATAGGATTAACATTACTTCACTAGTGTGCCACTATAGCCACTGCAACTGCTGTGTATTTAGGGATAAAGGAAGTTAAGAAATGCTAGAATGTTGAAGACAGAGCATTTTCTCAATGTTTTCTAATTCAGTGTAGGAGGAAGAAGCATCCTAACAATAATTGTCATATTTATTCATACAAAAAGTGTGGTCCTGTGAAGATCACTCAATGGCTCCACAACATGAAAGTTACTATTTTCATATGATTCAAGAAAATAGATTAAAGAGATTAACTTGTCTACAGGAAAATATTACTCCTCACTTTCAGTTACTAATTTAGACAGACAGAATAAATGTGCCACCAACAGTGAAAAAGACAGTGTTTATAATAGGCTAGACAACAGCTTTGCAGGTGACAAAGTCAACAGTGAGAGAAAAACTGCATGAGGTGTGACTCTAGCGGGCCATTCCAACTGCACCATCATTTGTTAGCCATTGCTCCTGCACCCACAGTAGCCTGCATCACTCAGCCATCTACTATTGTGACACTCAGGCAGATTATTTAAGCAGCATTTCTACGAAGATCTTAATTTAACCTTTTAAGACAAATAAATAAATATTTTAACTTCTCATAAAAAAATTCTTCTTTGAAAGAAAGGACAAAAATTAACATAATTTCCAGCACTCTAGTGGCTTTCATGGCTCCCAGCAACAAAAGCCTTTTTCAGAGAGAAACGGTTTGAAATAGGAACAATATGTATTGAAGAAGTTGTTTAGCACTTGAAATATTTGTATGAATGATTAAATTAGTTTTTCTCAGATGAACAGCAGATTAAATATCAGATTTAATTGTGTATTAAGAGCCCATTTATGGGCATTGCATGACCTTTTACCATTTTGTCAGAAGGATATGAAATTTTTGTTGAACTGACGGTGAGACGACTTCATCCAATAGAATGTTGACTAGGACAACACGGCAGGAGCACCACCTATATGAAGAGAATATAAGCATCGCTCCAGCTAGCTTCAGCTGAACTAGAGAGCCCCACTAGAAGACGAACCATGATCCATTAATTAAGCCATGACTTGTGACCTATACTTTTTACTTGCATGGGAATTCTATAAATCGAAGGACATTGATTATTTGCGTGGCACCAATTCCTTGCGATACTTCACTGTGGAAAGGCAAATTATTGTCAATTTAATTTACTGTAATACATTCCCTTAATATTATTTGCTTGAATATTGTCTAGCTATCTGAGAAAACAGCTTCCTAGGAACCCCATATAAGACAAGTGGGTAGGATCCAACATTGCCAATAAGTTATGGGAGGAAACCCAGTGGCTGGTGGCCACAGAATTTTCTTTTGTGGTTTGCTGACACCTTAATTCTCTCTTGTCTAGCAGGTGTGCTACTTGCTAATCAGTGTTTTCAGGTGGGTGTTGCAGATATTTTCTTTGCTTCTGTACTTATTTTTCTTGCTTGCCTTGTCTGTTTCTTGCATTTCTCTGTTCCAAAATGCCCGCCTTATCTATCCCACCACCTGCTCAGGTTCCACAGGAGCCAGTGTTAAATGAAATGCAGCTAATGCAGATCTACATTTACATCTACATCCATACTCCACAAGCCACCTGATGGTGTGTGGCAGAGGGATATTTCAGTTCCAGACTAAGCAAAAGTCTACACTGCTCGACACAGTGCAGCAGCTAATGTCCATTGTGCACCTGACAGAACGAGCACCTCCTACCCCAACACCTATGGCTATTCTGCCTTTTTGCCAGTTTCATGAACAGGAAGGTGAATGGCTCAAGTGGTTGCAACAGTTTGAAGGCCACGTAATTGCTTACAATGTACCAGGTACTGTGAAACATCCCTAATGGTAGGAAGTGCAGTGTTCCATTTATCTCGGAAGTTGTTCCCTAATTCCACGCAGAGTGAGCTTCCTTGTGAACAGGTTACAGATTCACTAACTATTATGACCAACAAGTGAATGTGGTAGCAGCTAAAACTTCATTTCAGATGTTATGTTACATGATGCCTGATGTCAAACTCGGAGAACATATTTTGATACAGTCGGGTCCATCATTTCACCAGGCAGTGCAAATACTGGATAAGTAAGATTCAGGTGACCATTGGCTGATAAATTTGAGCAGCCAGCTATTTGTCGGGTTGAGTTCCTTGTTTGCCAATTCGGCAGCAGCTTGTGCTCATCACACCGAGTAAACAACGCTCCACACTGTGTAAGCAGCTTGCAGCTACACAGCCAAATAGAACTAAGTCTTGTCCTCAGTGTTATCCACAGCACAAACGCCAAGACTGCTCCTCCTGAAAAGATCAGTGTCCTGCTTGTGGCAAGAAAGAACATGTGCAATCTCTATGTTTGCAATAGAACAAATATAAGAATTTGGCCCCTTCACAAAAATCTAGTTTCACAAGTAATCAATGCAGTGTACTCAAAACCTACTGCAGGCATCAGCAAAACTATCAAACAAGCAGTTACTTCAGAGCTACGCCACACCAACAAGCTTTTTGTTCATTTGCATCTTATTGGTAAACATGTGAAATTTCAGTTTGACATGGGTGCTTGTGTTACATTGCTGAATCGTAACATGAACTGTGAGGCTCTCCATGCCTATCTGAAACTAGCATGCACCTAACAGCTTATAATGGACAAGACCTTCCCATTCTTGGAAAATGTACTTTGTGTGCCATTTATTGCTCACATATGCGAACTGTGACTTTCACTGTTCTACAATTGCGTAAATGTGAGAACGTATTTGTCCTTGATTCGTTTTATTTGCTTAGCTTTAAAATTCAGGACAATTTGTTGTCAGTGACTCTACTCAATGCAGAAAGACAGTGTAGCTAGCTTGTTGAAAGAATTCCCTGAACTCTATTCTGAAGGGTTAGGCAAGGCTAACAATTTTGTTGTGTATATTACTACAAAAGACAACACACAGCTGAAATTTTTCTGGGACAGAACTGTTCCCATTGGATTATAGAACTATGTGGCTGCTGAACTTGAAGAATTACAAGATTGCTGAGGTATGGCGCCCATACACGCTAGTCGGTGGGCAAGTCCACTGGTTTTGATTCCCAAACCTTCAGGTCACATTTGCCTCTTTGTTGACTTTAAGTCTGCCGATAACCAACAAACTGTGATTGATATTTATCCATTGCCACAGCCAGAGGAACTCGTGGACAGATTTGGCACTGTTCGCTACTTTTCAAAAACTTATCTGTATGACAAGTATCTTCAAATACTGCTTGATGAAGAATCTCAAAAGGTGTGTGTAGTGAATACTGATCTGGGTCTATTTAAATACATGCATTCGCCTTTTGGCAGTGCTTCTGCACCCACCATTTTCCAATGGTATTTAGAACAGCTGACTACACAAGTGCCATACTGTTCAAACTAATTTGGACAGCATTGATATATCATGTGACTTACCAAATGAAAGTGCTGGCAGGTCGACAGACACACACACAATTCAAGCTTTCGCAACAAACTGTTGCCTCATCAGGAAAGAGGGAAGGGGAGGGAAAGACGAAAGGATGTGGGTTTTAAGGGAGAGTGTAAGGAGTCATTCCAATCCCGGGAGCAGAAAGACTTACCTTGATTGAAATGAGATCCATCCTTCATGAAATCCACTCCACCAAGAGTGTCTTTCCGCCGTCCACCTAACCTTCGTAACCTGTTAGTTCATCCCTATGAAATCCCCAAACCATTTTCCCTACCCTCTGGCTCCTATTCTTGTAACTGCCCCTGGTGTAAAACCTGTCCCATGCACTCTCCCACCACCACCTACTCCAGTCCTGTAACCCGGAAGGTGTACACGATCAAAGGCAGAGCCACGTGTGAAAGCACCCACGTGATTTACCAACTGACCTGCCTACACTGTGATGCATTCTATGTGGGAATGACCAGCAACAAACTGTCCATTCACATGAATGGACACAGGCAGACAGTGTTTGTTAGTAATGAGAATCACCCTTTGGCTAAACATGCCTTGGTGCACGGCCAACACATCTTGGCACAGTGTTACACCGTCCGTGTTATCTGGATACTTCCCACCAACACCAACCTATCCGAACTCTGGAGATGGGAACTTGCTCTTCAATATATCCTCTCTTCCCATTACCCACCAGGCCTCAATCTCCACTAATTTCAAGTTGCCACCACTCATACCTCACCTGTCATTCAACATCATCTTTGCCTCTTCACTTCCGCCTCGACTGACATCTCTGCCCAAACTCTTTGTCTTTAAATATGTCTGCTTGTGAGATGTCTGCTTGTGTCTGTATATGTGTGGATGGATATATGTGTGTGTGTGTGTGTGTGTGTGTACGCGCGAGTGTATACCCATCCTTTTTTCCCCCTAAGGTAAGTCTTTCCGCTCCCGGGATTGGAATGACTCCTTACCCTCTCCCTTAAAACCCACATCCTTTAGTCTTTCCCTCTCCTTCCCTCTTTCCTGATGAGGCAACAGTTTGTTGTGAAAGCTTGAATTTTGTGTGTGTGTTTGTGTTTGTTTGTGTGTCTATCGACCTGCCAGCGCTTTCATTTGGTAAGTCACATCATCTTTGTTTCTTTTATATATATGAAAACTGAGTTTAAGTATCTTGGTCATGCCATAAACAGTCAACATGTATATCCTCTTCAGCCACATTTGTTACCCATACAAGATTTGCCAGTTCCTTCCAATGCCACAGAATTGCAATCGGTCTTAGAGAAAATGAACTATTTTATTTGGATCATACAGGATGCTGCACAAATTGCAACTCCATTGCGTTGCAAGAATGTCCCCTTCGTTTGCACAGATGGATGCCATGTAACTTTTCAAAAACTTAGATGCATTGCTCAGTGATCGATGCTTAGCTCACTTCTATCCTGACAAACCAGTTGTATTGGAAGTTGACACATCCTCTTACGGAATGGGTGCAGTGCTTTTGCACATAATTGGTGACAAAGACTGGGCTACTGCTTTCACATCAAAATTTTTGTCCAAAGCTCAGTGTAACTATTCACAAATCGAAAAAGAGGCTTTGGGTATTGGGTATGGTGCCAACCAAATTCCACCATTACTGGTATGGCAGAAAATTCTTCTTGGTAATTTATCACAAGCCTTTGCAGTCCTCATTTCATCTGACAAAACCAGCTCCTGTATGAACTGCCCAAAAATTACAAAGATGGGCTTTGTTGTTGTCCCAATACCAATACGAGATTGTGTATCATCAGATGGCTCTACATGGTAATGAAGACACACTTTCATGTCTTCCAATTGCCCCTGATCCAGAATTTGACACTTCTGCTGCATTTTGTTGTCACATTGATGTTCAGGATTCTGAATTGCTTCAATCATTTCTGGTGAACTATAGGAAAATTGCACAGGCCATGGAAGTTGATTCAGATTTGAGCATTTTGCTAAAATATGTTCACACATCTTGCCCTCATTCCTCGCATAGCATAAAGAACACTATAGTGCACCAACGCTTCGCACATCAGCATAGCCATGCTGTACAAAAAAGATGTGATTCTTGTTCAAAATGACAGTGGCAAGTCACGTGTATTGGTCGCCAAAGCTAAGAGTGGTTGGTGGTGGTGGTGGTGGTGGTGGTGGTGGTGGTGGTGGGGAGAAAGTATTGCAGTCACTTCACCATGGCCACTGGGGGATTGTTCATATGAAACAGTTAGCATATAGACACTGTACTTGGCAAGGTATGGACACTCAAATAGAACAGATGAAGTAACAGTGTCATGCATATGTGGAAAATCAGTCCACTCTGCACAAAAATTCTCTGCTTGGCTTAAGTTGTAATCACCATGGCAATGTGTGCCCGTAGACTTTGTGGGACCATTTTGGAGCACTTGTTGGTTGATTGCGGTAGACTCTTATAGCAAGTTTCCTTTTGCTGTGTCAATGAACTCAACAGCATCACATAGAACAATTCAGGTTTTGTCCTCAATTTTTTGCCTCAAAAGTTTACATGAAGTAATAGTGTCAGACAATGGACATCAGGTCATGTTAAATGAATATGAAACACACTGTGAATGCAGTGCCATACAGCATCTAACTAGTGCATCATTCCATTCACAGTCAAACAATGACTCTGAACATTTTGTCAGAATGTTCAAGCAGCAGATGGCTAAACTTCACTCCGCGCACGCCAGGGATCAAGCATTGTAATTGTTTCTTGCCTCCTATCATTTGGACCATTGCCAGCAGAATTTCTTCATAGCCACCACCATAGGACACTGCTCCACCCTCCTGCGCATCCATCATTGAAGGAAGACAGCAAGAATCACTTCATGGCACATGATATTGTCCTTCACATGGTTTTTAGTGGCAGCAGACTGTGGGCGTGAGGTAAGGTTGTTCATCGACTTGGTGCTTGCATGTGTCTCCTTTCAAGTCCAAACGGTTTGCAGTGCCAACATCAGAATCAACTTTGCCACTGTCATGTGCATGATGATCTTTCTGTGTCTCTTCCCACAGATTCACAGATCCAGAAGACAGCATGGACACAATGGCCACCAGAGGGCGTCATCACGACACTGTGGGAAAACCCCATGGAGACAAAGCCTTCACCTCCTCTGCTACCTTTTGTGTTTCCGATAGAGCTGGGCCCATTCACATTGCAGAAGTCAACGTCCTCCCTCTCCAGTTATTGTCCTCCAGATTTGGACGAGTACTCCTCTGGTGGACGTTTCTGCCTGAGTGAAGGCCAGATGGCAGGGTACGACTGGAAGCTTGACATCCCCAGCAGTCACAGCTTCTGCTCCAGCACTGCATCCACCTTCCATCCTCCCCCACCATTGCTGCACCACTTACACGACGATGGTCCTTCACTTTGGGGGGAGGGAGGGGGGAGGAGGAGGAGGAGGGAGAGGAGGAGGAGGAGGAGGAGGAGGAGAAATGTTCTGGTGTAACGTCAAGTGCCGGCATATTGGCCTGGAACGTAACAACAGAGAAGGTTGTGAGATGATGTCAGCCAATCAAATACTGACTAGGACGACACCACGACAGGAGTGGCACCTATACAAAGAGAATATAACCGCTGCTCCAGCTAGCTTTGGCCACACTAGAAGTCCTGCACAAGATGATGAGTCGTGATCCAAAGATACAGCTGTGATTTAGTATATATTGAAGGACATTGATTATTTGCATGTCACCAATTGATTGAAACATTTCATTGTGAAAAGGTAAAGTTAAGTACTGTCAACTTAGGAGCCCTATAGCAGATGAGTGGGCAGGATCCCACAAACAAGAAATACATACCAGCGGACTACAGACCAAACCTATCATGATAACTCAATGTAAAACCATCAGTACTAATATTAAGTATCATCCCAGGGGCTCACAGCTCTTTTGTGAGCCTGTCCTTGTATACCACTTGTCACCAACCTTTGCAGCATTACTTCATTTCTGTGCTGCATGCTTTTACTTCCACTATCTGTTTCTCCCTCTGCCACTACATTGGATGGTTTCCTTGGTGCCGACCCTGCTTGGACTTGGTCCATGATATAGCCTTGAATTACAACTTCTGGCATATTCTACAACATATCATCAAATAAATATGTGGCTCCATTGATGGGTATCACCTGCCAACAGTTTTCAAAATTTCAAAAAATCTGGATTGTGCAGGAAAGGTCACCAAATCCATAGTGTGCTCTACCTTATGCCTTCCATCCACGTCTTCTTCTTTCTCGTGCAGTCATACACCTTTAAACCCAACATGGTAGCCATCCCATTGTAGTGGTGGTGGGGGTCAGAAGCTCCCTGCTCAGTGAGCACAGGGATCACACTGTTGGTGCCTGAGCTGAAAACTCCCTGTGCTTGCCAAGGAGTATGTGCTATGCATGACTGGGGCATCGTACCCCAAGTAAGGGATTACTGACCAGGCAGGCAGTCTTGAGTATGGAGGGCAAGAATGGGGATAGGCCACATTCGGAGTTGGTGGCATCGTGACAGATCAGCCACAAATGAAGCAGGTGAAGTTATCTCCCACTGGTGTCTTTGGGCCCCAACAGTCTCTATGAAAGAACAGTCCCCTTTCAATGCAGATAGGTGCAACCCTTCCCTGGCTACACTGTGGGTGAAGCACAGGGCCAAGTGCAAGCAGAGGAATTCTTGCTGCAACATTTGGTCTGTACCAGGACTGATAGTGATTCCATCTTGGCGAAAAACCACTTGTTTTCAGTAATGCGGACCCCAGCACTTCTCAAATACCAGGAATATTACAATACTGCTGCCTATCACAGGGTTTGAGGCTGGGTCTGGAACTATGTCCTAGGCACTATGTATAACAAACTTCTGTCTCTTAAAACACCTCTTTGGAGGCTGTTACTTTTTGGTTAAGGCCATTTCAGACTATTGCCGTCTGCAATGTTTACCTCCCTTCCAAGGTGAAGTGCTTCAGAACGTACTGTTTGCATTGGTATCTCGGCTCCCCCATCTTTGCGGGTCTTGGGTGATTTCAATGCCCACAACCTTTTGTGGGGTGGAACCTTGGTAACTGGCCATGGTAAAGACTTTTAAAACTCTCCAGTACAACTTGACCATTACCTCTTGAGTGATGGTAGCCCAACACACTTCAGTGTGGCACACAAACCTTCTCGGCCACAGACCTTTCCGTTTGCATCCCTTGTATTTGCCCATCCATCCACTGGAGGCTGCACAGTGACCTATGTAGTAGTGACCACTTTCAAATCTTCCTGTCCCTTGCTCAGTGTCACTTCCCTGGACGCCTGCCCAGATGGGCTAACAGTGCTGGCTGGGATGTTTTCACCTCTGCTGTTGACATTGGCTCCCTGCTGCATGGAGATATTGATGAGGGAGTCCAGCATAAAACTACAGTCATTCTTTCAACAGGTGATTTAGCCATCCACTGTTCCTTGGGCCTGCCCTAACTGAAGACAGTACTTTTGTGGTCCTCAGAAATCACAGAGGCCATTACAGTGTAGGCAGGTGCTCCGAAACCATAAGTGGCACCCATCAATGGAACAATGCATTGCCTCTAAGTGTCTCCATACCTGGGTACACCCCCTTACGAAAAGACAAAAGCGAGAATGCTGGGAATGCTATGTTTCTATTATTGCACCACGTCTCTCTCCTCTGCAGTTCTGGGCTGATATCAGACATCTCTGGATACCAGACACATGCAGGTATACTTGGAATTAACTTGAATGTTTCTGACTACTGCACCAACCCAGATGCCATCACCAAACATTTTGCTCTGCGCTGTGCTCAAGCATCAGAGTCTGAGAATTACCAACCAGCCTTTTGTGTCTTAAAAGAGAGGTTTGAGCAAAATCAATTACCTTTTGCTAAAACTGGAGCCATATAATGCTCCACTGAGAGTGGTAATTCGTCCATGCCCTCTTCCATTGCCCTGATACAGCCCCAGGCCTGGAATGCATCCACAACCAGATGATCAGGCACTTACCAAATGGTCAAACACGCATCCTGCCATCTTTAATCACATCTTGAGTGTGGGCATGCACCCATCGAAATGACGAGAGAGCATCATTGTCCCAGTACTGAAACTGTTTAAGCAGCCTCTAGGGACTGACAGTTATTGCCCAATAAGTTTCACCAATGTTCTCTGTAAGTTGCTAGAATGCATAGTGAGCTGGCAGCTGTGTTGGCTCCATGTGTTTTGTGATCTTTTGCCTCTTTTCCAGGATGGTTTTTGCCAAGGCCATTCCACTACTGTCATCTAAACAGCTTTTGCCCAATGTCAACACCTTAAAGTTGTCTTCTTCAACCAGCAAGGGCTTATGGCACCAGGTCTTTGCTACTTTAGATGATTATGGTCTCCAGACTCCACTCCCAATTTTCATCCAGGACTTCCTGTCTTACCTTATTGTTTTGGGTTTGTGTTGGTGCTTCCCACAGTATCCCCCATATCCAAGGGAATGGGATCGGAAAGGTGCAGGCATGAGCCATCACCCATGGCTTGCGATTTTCTGCCACTGAGACTGACATCGTGTACTTCTGTCAATGTTGTACCATTCAACCACAACCAGAACTTTACCACAATGACCAAACATGTAATTTGGTGGAGAGTTATTGCTTTCTAGGACTGGCCTTTTATTCCTGGCCAACATGGGTTCTCCCATCAATGCTAGCTTAAGCAAAAGTGTTGACTGCATCTTAATACTCTTCACTACCTGAGTACCACCAGCTGAGTTGCAGATCACAGTACCTTTCTGCAACTTTACAAAGCCCTGGCACAGTCCCACCTCGGTTATGGGAATCTGACACATGTTTGGCATCGCTGTCAGCATGTGGATACTGGATACAGTAAACCATTGTGGAGTTCGACTTGCAACAGGAGCTTGTCAGACTTGCCCTGTGAAGAGTTTATTCATAGATGCTGGGATTTCTCCATTGTGGATCAGGCACCATCAACAGCTTTCCAATTACACTACCCACATTGGCAACGCCCCTAAGCATCTGACTACCACCCAGACACGGTAATCCATCTCCGGCAATGGCAGCCCCAATGAGGGATTACCATTGCAATCTGCATCTGGTAGATCCTCTGAACTTCAGTTCTTCCCTCTTCCATGCCTCCTCTGGACCCACCTCCACAGAGCATACCTTGGCTTCAGCTTCATCTTGATCTATCACAATGTGCAAAACACATGGTCCATCCTAAGGCCCCCTACTGCAAATTATTCTCCATCCTTGGTGCATCCCAGAGTTCAGAAGTTGTCTATACTGACAGCTCAGTGGGCACTTGTCATCTAGGCTTTGCTTATACTTGGGCAGGACATTCTGAACTGATCTCCTTGCCAGATGGCTGTAATGTTTTCACTGCAGAGTTGGTATCCACCTCTCATGCTCTCGGGCATATCCATTCCTGCACTCCCTGAGCAGTTTGCAAACTCAGCTAGTGCTACCCTCACCACACCTTTGTTATTGTTATCCATGATTCCCCGTATGGCCTCAAACAATGTGTAAACTTGGTGACCTTCATCTGGAACCTGTGCCACATTGAGATTCTAGGGAATGAGCTTGCTGAACACTTGGCCATACAGGCTACCAGTAAACTGACTCTCGAGAACAATTTTCCAGAAACTGACCTGCAATTGGTATTAGACCATTATGTTTAGGTGCCCAGAATATGGTATGGCTCATTATGACTTCACCAAACTAACTATGGGTGATAAAGGAGACTATGAATCTGTGGAGGTCCTCCATGCAGGCCTCTAACAAGCACTCTACCTTTCTACCTTTAGAAGATCCCCATTGGCCATACTTGTCTAACTCATGGTTATTACCTCCATAGCGAGGACCCATCCCACTGTTGTTTTGGCATCCATATGACAGGGGTCCACATTTTGCTGGACTGTCCCAAACTAGCCACTCTGTGGCAGACTCATAGCTTCCGTGACTCACTGCCCTGGTGTCAGGAGACCATTACCCAGAATCTGACTTAGTTTTATGTTTTTTTCATGAAGCAGGCTTTTACCACTCTCTTTAAGGAAGGGTCATTTAACTTCACTGTCCTGTTTGGGGGTTGGCAGAAAATTCTGTCTTCCTTGCCCAGACTGAGCTGCAGCTATCTTGGCTTGGCAATCTGGAGCAGTCCTGGCCCTACCCGCTCTTTCTCTGTTAGTGTCATTTCCCCCAATCCTCATGTGATCTGTAAGACTTGTTCATCTTTTCTCTGTCTGTGCTTTTCTAGCTGTAGTAGGTAAGGAATTTGGTCACACCATAAACAATAGTGAGAGCATCTTTTCCTATATGAGAATACCTGCACTGAGTTTGAAAGAGCAGCTTTTAGGCAAAAGCAATGGGTCTGTCTTGTTAACCAATTTGTGTGAAATCACAGTGCTGATTCCTTAGGAACAAGCATCAACTCGCAAAACTACTGGTTTTGCTGGGTCAAAATGCACTAAACATCTGTCACTAAGCAAGGCATTTTTGAGTTTCCAAAATCTGTCTTGACAGGTCTTAGCCCAAAAACAGATACATTTTTGCGATGCCAACAATGAAACGAAGCCACAATTTGTGTGGCACTTGGTATGAACTGAATGTAGTATGTCATCTTGTCTAGTACTGACTGAAGTTCAGACACATTGCGAGGAACAGACAGGTCACAGATTGCAACAAATGAGGCTGGAGGCGGTGAACACCCTAAGTATTGTAGTTCAGTGTGGAAAAAGTCACACCTTCAAACAATGGAATATCCAGGATGGAATGTAACAATGGGGAGAAGGAAAATTGCTACTCACCATATACTGGAGATGCTGAGTCGCGATAGGCACAATAAAAATATTCACATAATCTTAGCTTTCGGCCATTAAGGCCTTTGTCAGCAGTAGACACACACACACACACACACACACACACACACACACACACACACACACACTCCCACACACACACACGAAAGCGCAACTTGCGCACATGTTTGCAGTCTCAAAGAGCTGAAACCACACTGCGAGCAGTAGCACCAGTGCATGGTGGGAGTACCGACTGGGTGGGTGTAAGGAGGAGGCTGGGGTGGGGAGGGGGAGGGATAGTATGGTGGGAGTGGCGGACAGTGAAGAGTTGCAGTTTAGACGGAGGGCTTACTTCACTGTCCTACCCACCATCCTTCCCACCCCTCCTACTGTGGTATTCCGCTGTCCACCGAACCTACACAATATACTTGTCCATCCTTACACAACCCCTGCTCCCAATCCCTTACCTCATGGCTCATACTCCTGTAATAGAACTAGATGCGAGATTTGTCCCATACATCCTCCTACCACCACCTACTCCAGTCCACTCGCTAACGTCACCTATCCCATCAAAGGCAGGGCTACCTGTGAAACAAGTCATGTACTACAAGCTAAGCTGCAACCACTGTGTTGCATTCTACATGGGCATGCCAACCAACAAGCTGTCTGTCTGCATGAATGGTCTAAGTTTATGGTATTGTCAGTATATTTGGTATGAACTTCAATTATTAAACAGTGTTTTGATACAATATGTTCAGGACTTGCTGGTTTATTTGTCACAATTTTCATTTGATAAAATATTATTAACACTGCTTTGCTTCTGTTTCTGTTGTTATCAGACTTAATGTTAATTAAGAAATAATGTCTGTGTGGTGATACTAAAAAGACAGATTTCCTGTATTTATTCATTTTTTAAATTGTGTTATGGATTTTGCAGTAATTTTTTGATTGCAGAAATAATATTCGAGGATTGCACAGTTGCTAAAATAGTTACTAAGTGAGAGCTTAAACTTGTTAACAGGAAAGACAATGTCCTTCGCCTGTGAAATTACCTGCTGGAGGTTCTTGCAGCTTGCTATCTTCAGTTGGAGCTTTCTCTCTAGTTGCAGTAAAACTTCCAAGTCGTGCTGGATGTACTGGACTCTACGGAAGAATTCTAGGTGAATAATAGAGCATAGAAAATACAGCAATTTGTGTCCTGTGGATGGAAAGGAGTTGCAGTTCTTTTGCTGCTGTGTGCTTAATACATGGAAAGGGTTGAATATCCTTAGCAGTGATATCTAGGAAACTGAAACTTCAATTCAGCAGCAACAGAAACATTTTTCTGTGTAACCGGCCAGCAGCAGTGCAAGATGTGAAGTTGTTAACTTTAAGAACATGATTTTCTTTCATTCAATGTAAGAGTGGTAAGGATTGCTAACTGTTGTTGCTTCCCATTTTCCAGAAATTCTGTTCTTCATTGTCTCTATGTTCTAGACTCCATCCTTACACCAGAGTCTTTTGCTGCTTTGCTAATTCTCATTTGCTCCAACCTTTTTATGCCACCTAACAGTTGAAGGAGCCCATAGTCCTGAAAACTAGCAAGATTTTTTTTTTCTTTTCACTGCTTGTGTTACTGCTGTTTAGTAAACAGGTACTTTCTTATTATTATCTATTTAATTATCAACAGTTTTTATTAAAGTATGCACATTCATGTGCCAGAACATAATTTCATAGTACAAGATATCCAAAATTGTAGCTGTACAGCAGTCAGTAGCTTCTTGCACTTAGAAGTTTGTGAACTGTTTTAATTACTGCAGTTTCTTTAAAGTCATTATAATTTCTAAGATGATTCATTAGTCTCAAGTTCTGGGCTTCATATTGATATGCTTACAGCTCTGTCTAAAAAAACACTTAATGGTCAGTTCCAAACCGTACTGCGTATGGGCAGGTGCTATCACAGTCGATGTAGAAACTGCAGAAAGGTACCTCTTACTAAAGTGACCAAATATTTGGTGTCATGTTGTATGCTATGGGTCCATGTCATGTCTTGAAATTGTCTAATACTTTCATTTTGATCTAAACTATAACCATGGAAGTTGTATTGTAATAAGTATTGATGGCTCAAAATACCACATGTATGTAAAAAAGTGGCACTGCTAGTGACTGAAGGGATTGACTTTCTCCAGAAAAAATTGAGGAACCATACATTCCCATCTATCCCTTAAGTTTATGCCAATACAATCTGTTTCATATTTCACACTAGAAAAGTAAGAGAATTAACAAAAGGGAAAACAAAAATCTGAAATAAGATGTAGGGAAGTTCCCTAATTTTGAGAAGCAATGAATTATGCAATGATTCTATCTTGAGTAGGATTTCAGTTTCTAATGTGATGAGAGCCTCAAGAAACTGGTCATGAGGATGAAAACTGATTGTTTCCTAGTCTCAACCCCTCTTGTATATTAAAAGTATTAGACTGCTGGCTAGCTCTTCTGACAATGATGATAGCACATATTTTTAGGTGTCAGTGCTTGTAGTTATGTGATGAGAGAAATACATGAAATTTAAAGAATTCAGATTTTCCTACTTATTTGGTTGATGCCTCATTCTGCTTTTGGTTTCTTCAGCTGTTTTCAAAAGTTGGGCAGTGGGTTGTTCAGTTATTAAACTGGACACAAGATGTTTTTCATTTTTTTATATCCAAAAGACATGTCATCCCTTCATTACTGCTGTATATCAACCACAGTTTATAAAAACACAGTTTGTTGAGCAGCATAGCCAAGCATCAAAGCATAAGAAGCTACTAGCTTCCACCACTCATGTCCCTCTCTAACCAACTGACAATGCATTTCCCTTTCCTTTGCACACAAAAATGGACACTTTACAGAATGCTGGTAATGCCACATTTACTAGTCATTTTAACTGTTTTGTTTTAATAACTTTAGTTCTTGGAATTATGTTTTGTTTTGTTAGTTGTATTTAGTTTTTATAATAAAGGAGATACGTGAAGACATAATAAGAACTGCCATTTATATGACATTAATGAAGTTAGTCAAATTCAATTGATCAATCTTTGAATTGTAGTTTAATAGAGTTCATTTAGAACTATAAATGCAGTTATGCAAATATGTTTTGGGTTTACATGCACTAATAAACATTTAAATGTAGTTATACCTATTCTGTATAAATACAAAAATTGTAGAGAAATTATTGTACAGATACATAGCATTTTTCTGTTATGTTTTAAAATTGGGATAATTATGGCATTGATTATATTTCCTTGCACTGACAGTCGTTAGTGTTGCTTTGGATATCTGATTTGGTCTACATTTGGAAATGTAGTTGCAATGTGAAGAAAATGGTTTGTGGTCACAAACGTGATTTGTAAGCAATTTTCTTTGTAGCTTGATTGCACTTCCATAGTGTTCTACCAATCAGCTGAAGTCTACCACCTGGTTTACTCTTGACTGAGCATATATGATCATCCCATTTCATGTACCAAACTGTGTTTCATCCAGGTATTGGTATGCATTGGTTGATTCCAGCTCTTTCTCATTCCTGTCATAGTCCGAGGATGTGACATTTTTTTTCATATGTGAAGTGCACAATTTTACATTTCTGCATATCCAAACAAAGTTTCCAATATATGCCCCACTTTGAAAACTTATCAAGTTTTGAATGAATATTTATGTTGCTTCTTTCAAACAATATTTCATTACAGATAACTGCATCATCTACAAAAATTCTGAGGTAACTATTAGTATTGTCTCCAAGGTCATTAGTATAAAACATGAACAGCAAGGGTCCCAGAAAATTTCCTTGGGGGGTACCTGAAGTTACTTTTACATTTAACAATGACTGCATCTGAAAACACATGCTGTATTCTCTCAAACAAAACATCCTCAATCCAGTCACAAATTTCACTTTATATACCGTTGTGATTGAACGCTCAGCAAGAAGCATAGGTGTGGTACTGATTCAAATGCTTTTCAGAAATAAAAAAATACAGCTATCTCACTGCCTTCAACCAAAACGTTCACTATTTCATCTGAGAAAAGTGCCAGTTGGGTGTCACACAATCACTGTTTTTGGAGCCAATGCTGGTTAGTATTGAGTAGGTCATTCATTCAAGATACCTCATAATCTTTGAACACAAAATTTGTGCCAAGATTTTACAACAAATCGATGTCCAGAATATTGGAAAGTAGTTTTTTGACTCACTTCTACTACCCTTCTTATAGCCAGGTGTGACCTCTGCCTATTTCCAAGAACTGGGCATCGGTTTCTCTTCACAGGATCTATAATAGATTGCCTGTTTAAGAGGACTAACTGAGCCACAAGTTCAGTACAGAATGTGGCAGGGATTCCATCAAGCCCTGCAGCTTTGTTTAGTTTCAACAATTTTAGCTGTTGTTCAATACCACTTATACCTAATACTTGTTCCATTCATCTTTTTGTATGCGCGACGATTACACTGGGGCAATTCTCGTGAGTTTTTCCTTTTTAAATTCATATTTGAAAAGTGTTAAGCATTTCAGCTTTTGCTTGCTACCCTCAATTTCAGTTCCTGTTTGAATCTCTAGGGACTGGACACTAACTTTGATGCTACTAACAACCTTCTCGTACAACCCGAATTCCTTTGGGTTTTATAAGATATCATTTGACAATATTCTGTTATGATAGTCAATGGAATCATCATGCATTGGGCTCTTAAATGCATTTCATCAGGCAGCTCTCTGCCTATAGCCCTATGCTTTGTTTTACACTTATTTTGCATTAATCTCTGTTTCTGTAGAAGTTTCTTTACAGTGATTATATACGATGGAATTCCCTCTCCTTATGAACTTTTGTAGAGGGTACATATCTATTCAGCATATCATCGGCTATTCTGTCAAACTTGGGCAATAGTTTGTCTACACATTCCTGTCCTGTGCTGAGAGATTAAAGTTCCTCATTGAGATTGGACGTTACAGAGTTCTTATCCAGTTTCTTAATGATGGGTTAGTAATTGAAAAATCAATGTGCTAAATTTCTCTTACAACAGTCATTATATGAAAGCTGTGATCCTGTTATCTGGGAAGTAGTTACATATATTTTTCAATAATATTATGTATATATTATATATGTGGAATGGGAGAATTAATTTAGAAATGATGACAACACACAGGCACATAAGCACTCATTATTCACACATCGAACTTGCAAGTGAAATGGGAGGAAATGGGGTGTGATGAATAAAAGCCATTCTGCTCTATGAAGGGTGGGGGCTGTGGCATTGACCAAAGAGGCAAAACCTTTATGAGTAAACCCGCTCTATTTTCTGTTTCTAGTAATCATCATCTTTATTTTTTCTTATTTAAAAAGAAGCCACTTGCAATATAACAATTTAAAAAAGGACCCAACAAATGTTTTAAGTGTTTGAATTATGCCAACACTTTTTTTAAAATTAGCTGTGGCTAATTGTAGAAAACTATACCCTCTCTCACATCCTTCCCTTATATTATGAGAGTGACTTCAGTACTAAGATATTTTAACTGTAACGCTTATTTTACAGCTACTCCTGCTGTCAGATGACTGCAGAAAGATTTTATGGGTGTCAAAGACCTCTTACACAAGCAGTCTCTGGTAGCACTGGACACCAACACATTTGGCCAGAGTCAAGGTGGTGATGCAGCTGTTGCAGTGCCTCCTGGACCAGGAATCTACCGAACACTACTGTCTCTGTGACCCTGCCAGCATTGGTGAAAAAGTGCAACAGCTGGAGGTGAGTCCTGAGTGTGGGTTTCTAGTAGGTAGTAACTGGCATGTTAAAGATTGGTGACATGTGGCTCTGCCTTTTTTTAGGTTTGAATACAACAGACAAAATATCCTGCAAGACAAATTTTGTTTTTATATTTCTATATTTACAGCTTGTGACAATGTACTGTGTGTGACAAATTGTTTCCAAATAAATGAAATGAAATGAGATTAGATTCAGCTGTCATTACATGTTAACACTTCCACATAACTTGTGTTAAAAGATTTGTGTTTTTCTTACATGTCATAATGGGGATATTGGGTTTGCCATATATCTAAAATGTTATGACTATTATGTAGGAAGAAACCAGATTATTGATAAAATACTTTTTACAATAATGTGTTTCATATAGTAATATTTGTAAGAGGAACAGTTTGGTTTTTATTTATTTACATATTTGACAAATTTCTCATCCAGGGCTTTGCATGACTGTGTTGAATGTTTTCATTAGTAATGAACTGTCTTGAGCAAAACTACTGTATTATTCCACTTCAGTACACTGCCTTTGGAGCCACACCATCATTCTCAAGACAACTGTAATATTCTTTGGTCATTGAATCTACTTCAATCTATCATCTAACATAAGTGAATAATACAGTGGTTAGTTTAATGCAAAAAAAATCTTGAATGGAATTATTTATATTCATCTTCAATTTGGCCACAATATTTTTAGCTTGTGCATCCATAAAAATGATCCGTATTTGCACTTGCACTTGAAATAGTGAAATACAGCATTCATCCAAAAAGTACAGAGACTTATTTTATTGCCAGTGAATCAGTACCAACAGTGGAGTATTATGCTGGCAGCTTGAACTAACAACACTGAACAATAGATGTGCATCTGACCAGTCACTTGTGAGTAGAGAGTGTTAAACACTGGATGGGTGGTCACATCATGCCAGCGTTGTTCTCATCACAAATCATATTTGACCAACATCCCTAAATCATGTGTGTAATATGTTCACCAGAATCTTTTGAAGAAGAGAAAGGTTTGTGTAAAAATTGTCCCACAAACCTTGTCTCCCAAAAAGAAAATGATGCTTGGACGCTTTTGCGAGTTGATTGAAATGCAAAATGAGGACATTTCTTTTCTCAAAAACATTATGGCAAGTGATGAGACATAGTTGTTGTTAGTGGAAAACACTAATTCAGTGCTCAAACAGTTCACACACTAGGAAGACAAAGTACAGTAAAATTAGCAATGCACAAGTGGCCAGTGGAGACTGATGCTCCGGCCTGTGTATTCACTAGTTCCTACAGGGGGCACAGCCGCCAGGCTGCATATGCAACTGGTGTCATATTAGCAGGCCAGGTGGTCTCTAATGGCTGAATCAAACACAAATTTCACATGCAAACTACGAAACAATGCACACACAAAATAGGTAGTTACAGCTCACCTCTTCCGTTCAATGAAGTGAGGACTGTTCTTATGTCAGTTTCTTTTCTGGTCACCGTAAAGTTTATGAGATATGAACTGGAGGACATTGTCTGTAACTAACATATGGAAGACCTTCTGTTGCAAAAATATTTGATAAAGCTGAAGTTACTGCGGTGGAGAAGTAGCTGGACAATGCACCACGTATGGAAGCACAGAAAGTTAGAAAAGGACCTGCAAAATGTTCACAAATTTGTTCCCATGGCTGCTATGGATCTGTCAACGGTGACAAGGAAGTGCGCAGAGCCTCCTGATGGGTGTCACACTGTTGTTGGGCCATTACAATCTTCACCATTTGCCCATCAATGTCTGACAAGGAAATATGTCTATATGCTAATGCTTTTGTACATGACACACCCTAGTGGTAACCATGCAATAAACACACAACATCACAGCGAAGGATGGAGGGCTCTACAACCTGTAGCTAACATCAGCACTCCATCCCAAACAGAAAGATAAATTTGTAATGCAAAATAATTTCTCAAAGTATCAGAAGCATGGCCCAGAGGCTTGTTTGGCCGCCATGTTGCACAAAAGAAACAACTTTGCTTAACACGGGATTGATAGCTAACACAGCTGCAAATTTAGTGCTAGTAATAGGGGAAACCATCAACAACATTTTGTTCTTCCATGGCTAAATGAAAACAGAGTAACATTAGCATGTTGCGCCATAGGTTGGTAATGTCTCTCTATTTGAATTCTGATAGGAAAAGAGCCCAATGCTGAAAGTTATGTGTGGCTTCTTCTGACAAGAATACCAAAGGGTTAAAAAGAGACACCAGTATTTTGTGGTCTGTAATCAGGTGAAACTAAGAACCGTATAGAAAAATATGAAATAATTTAGGGCATACACAATTTCTGAAGCCTCTTTCTCTGTCTGAGAATAAAACTGTCATGCTTATTGTGCTGAATTTAAAGAGATAGAGGCATATGCAAAGGGTGTTTGGATCTGTTTGCATACTTCTGAGTGAGAATGGTGCCAATTAAAAACTGTGATGTGTCCATCACAAACAGAAGTGGCTGGTTCTGCAGGAAAGTGACCAAACAAGTAGGCAACTGCAGTTTAAATTTTAATGTGTGGTCACAAGCTGGGCACTAATGGAAAGAAACATCTTTACATAATAATGCATGGAATAATTGTGCCACAGTAGCAGCATCTTGTACTGATTTTGGGTAGTGCACAATTTTGAATAAAAATTCCTGTAATTCCGTAAGAGATGTGGGGTGTGGCAGTGTGGCAATAGCATCCATATGCTGGTGCCATGGACGAATTCCAGCTCATGACATTTAAAAATTCAAATAAACAATGGATGGTTGGAAAAACCTGTGTCTTGTCCAAATTGCACTTTTATCTTCCAGACTGTAAAACAGAAAATAAAGCATGAAATTCCAGCAAATGTTCCTCTGAAGAGGCACCAGATACTACTATGCTGTCTAAATAGTTGAGACAGTTTGGAACTGATGCAATAAGTGGCTTTAAAATGCATTGGAAACTAGCTGGTGAGGTTGCTATGCCAAAAGGCACAGACTGGTATACATAAGGGCTAAATGGATTATAGGAACTAGAAGGTGTTCAGGTTACTTGTCAAGTAGCAGCTGATAGATGTATCTCTGTTTTTGAAAAATAAGACCCCCAATAATTTTGCTAACAGCTTGCCCAGGGTACAGCCAAGGGTAGGTGTCAGTGATTGACTGTGCATTAATAGATTTTTATAGAGTCATTGCAGAGGTGTAATTTACCAGCATGTTTTTCTACCATTGCTAGTGGTGCTTATCATTCACATGAAGGAGGAGAACAAATACCATTGAGGAATTGAAGATGATCTAATTCTGCTTTTTCTTAACTCCATATAGTTACCAGTACCAGGTTGACCCATAAAAAATGGGGATGGGCAAATTGTATTAACGTAATATGAGCTTGAAATTCTGTTCCACAATAGAGCTCTGGAGAAAACAGATCAGAAAATTTGGCACAGAGCATCTAACTATTGGAATGAAATTTGATCTGGAACTAAATGCAGTACATCATTGGTGGAGAAGCAATACAGTTTGAAAGTGTCAAAACAAACAGATTTTCAGCATAAGCATTGCCCACAAATAGGGATGTCAATGAACAAACCACAGCCTTGTAAGTCACAGGTGCAGAAAATAGTCCATGACTGTGAATGTATTGTTTGTTATAGCTCACTAGCCTCTGTGGAAGTGGGTTCAGAGAGGGAGGCCCCCCCCCCCCCCTTTTCCTTTCCAGGAGCCCATAGTTCTTTCGTGAGCTCATGCGTGGCACATGTGAGGCTCCGAGGTATTGCAGCCCATTCTTCATTCTTCCTTCCTGGGCTGCATTTCCTTCACTTAGCCTCTCCCCCCACATCCTGGCTTTTTCCCCACTGCCTTCACCTGGCTATCCACCACATTCTCTGTGCTGCTTGAGATTTTGTACCTCTCGCTTGTTACCTTTCATCCTTTTGGGTCCCCCCTTAGGATTTGGCCTCCACTTCTAAATTTTCTATCTTTAATGTGTGCCATTTGGGGAAGAACTCCCTCCCTACCATCTATGGCATGGATTCCCCCTCCCCCCTCTTCCTTCTCTGCCATAACCCCCTCCATCATGTAAGATAACAAGCATGTTCAGGCTGTCCAAATGGTGGGGCTGAGCCCCTCCTGACAACACAGGAAACACACTATTTATATGTGAGCTGTTCCCTCCATGTGTGTACCAAGGAGTGGTTGCTTGTCGTCCTGGAGCAGTGGAAGTCTCAGCAATGACCGCTGTGCTACAGAGCTGTTGCTGTGGCTGGCTAATGCCCATGGGCAAAACCCCTGATAGGAGTGGGTGGTATTGAGGAAGATGGTTGGCATATGGATATTCTCTAATGGCCATCTCTTTGAGTGGTAGTGTATCATTGAATGTTGGTTCGTATCACCCTGCAGCCTTCCCTTCCCTGGCTATACCCTGGGAAGAGGGCCAGGCTTGCCATCTTGAAATGAAACCCTGTCCCCTCTAACTGATTGTACTAGAAGGGATAGGGACGCATTCACCTCCACAAAGCCATTGTTTTTGTGGAGAATATCGAGGGCAACATAGAGGTGGATTCTGTCAGTAAGATGCAGTTGGGCACGCTGTTCATCAAAACTTCTCCTGCTGCCCAGTCTACAGCCCTCCATGATTGTGATCACCCTGGTGACATCCAGGTGTCTATTACCCTTCACCAGTCTCTGAATATGGTCCAGGGAGTGATGTTTCATAGACCTCATCCTACAAAATGATGATGAACTCCAGTCTAATCTGGAGTGACCACACATTTATTTTGTTCAACATTCCCAGGAGGGTCATAAATACAACCACTAAAATTGTAGCCCCTTTATTCTGGCTTTTGAGGGGGTATGCCTTCATAGATGGTCAAGATTGTGTGTTACCAATGTGACATGAAGCCATGCATTCCTCCACCTTTAAGGTGCTTGTGGCACTTACGTTTTGGTCTGAAGTGTTCCTGGTGTATGGCGGACCCTGTGTGTGAAGACTGTGGCCACACATGCCATGTGGGAAGCCCCTGTATTCCACTACCTAAGTGGGCAAACTGTCATGACTGTCACTCTCCACTCTCACCAGGTCGCTCAGTTTATAAAAAAGAAAAGGAGATAGAGTTAAAATCCATTGGATTGTCTATCTTACATTGATTTTCACCAAAAATATTACCTAACCCAACCTACTGTCAATTTCTTCTTTCATCTGTTGCGTCCTTTCCCCCTTCCAACTGTATCTTTACTATATACCCATCCACTTCTCATTTCCTCTACCCTTGCAGTTGCCACACCCACCCTTCTGGGTGTTGTTCAACCTTCCTGGCCATATCCTATGGGGTGCTGCATATACTGATCCATTGGTCCTTGCAGAACACCTCGGAACAAACTTTGCAACAGCTTCAGCGTCCTCTTCCTATCTTGCTACCTTCCTCTGCCAGAAACACTGAGTTGAAGTAACCCACTTCTGTTCATCCCCCACGGAGCAGAATCCTATAATGAACCTTTCACTGAATGGCATTTCC
Source organism: Schistocerca americana (assembly GCF_021461395.2). Lineage (NCBI taxonomy): Eukaryota > Metazoa > Arthropoda > Insecta > Orthoptera > Acrididae > Schistocerca > Schistocerca americana. The sequence continues at coordinate 264,928 of NW_025725543.1, forward strand.
AGCAAGCTTTTACCTCTTCACGACATGGCACCATGCCCAGATTCTAACCACAACCAGATTATCCAACACTTGGGTATTACCCATAGGTATCATCTACTCAGGGTCTTCAACTGTATTTGGCTTGTGGGTGCCATCCCTTCACAATCTGCCATCCACCTGGCCTCTGCATGGGCTCTCCCCCACAGTTTCCAATTTTCTCCCTACAAAATGCTCGTCACGAATTTTTGCTGCTTACCCTCAGCACCAATTGATCCAAGACTTTATTTAGGCAACCAATGCCTCAATGCTATAGCACAGTCCTGTTTCTTTGGTCTTACTTTTGATAAAAAGCTGGCATGGATGCCCCATATTCTCCACCTGAAGACACCCTGCATGTGGAAGCTTAATGCTATCTGCCCCTGGCCACACCTCTTGGGATGCAGATCAAGCTTCTCTTCTCCATCTTTACTATGCTCAGGTTTTGTCCGCACTAGATTATGGCTGTCAGGTTTATGACTCAGTGGCTCCTTCCACTCTGAAACTACTTGACCCTCTTTATTGTTATGGGGTTCATCTGGCTTTATGTGTGTTTTGCGCTAGTCCTGTCAACAATCACCCTGCAGAAGCAGGGATTCCCTCTCTATATGTATGACAGAGCCAACTCCTGGTTCCTTATGCAACAGCCATTTGGTGATACCCTGACGATCCCTTGTACCCCATCTTCTTTGCAAATGAGGTATGTCTCCCTCCTCCTACCCACCATTGGGTGGGATTGCTGGTTGGAGTGCATCTCACTTCCCTCTGTCCAGATTTTCATCTCTACTCACTGGAAGTGGCCTTGTGTATTTCCTCCTCCCCCTTCCCGCCCAGCCCCATTTGATGGATCCTCGAATGGTTCAAATGGCTCTGAGCAATATGAGACTTAACATCTGTGGTCATCAGTCCACTACAACTTAGAAATACTTAAACTTAATTAACCTAAGGACATCACACACATCCATGCCTGAGGCAGGATTCGAACCTGTGACTGTAGCGGTCACGCGGTTTCAGACTGAAGTGCCTAGAACTGCTTGGCCACACCGGCTGGTGATGGAGCCTTGACAACAGATGCAGACTGACCTATTCGATGGTCCTAGGATCTGTGTCTGCCCTATGATATTCTGGCGTCTTGTACATTCTGTCCTTGGAGAGTTCCCGGATGCTATCATCTTCAACAATGATAGTTCTAAAATGGTAAATTTGTGTGTGTGTGGGGGGGGGGGGGGGGGGGTGTATGCTTTTGTCTCCTATTGTCTCCTATTGCACAGATCACCATTTACTGCTGGTATTACGTAGTGTGTTCACATCAGAGTTGCTTGCCATTTTCAGGGCCCTCCATTTCGTTTTTCAGGCCTCCCTCCATAGTGTTTTAATATATCTGGCTCAATATGCAGCTTGCAACCCATTAACTGATGCTGCTCTCGTCACCCTTTGGTCTCTGCCATCTATGACCACCTCTGTGCCCTTTCCTGTGCTCCTGCTCTGTTGTCTTTCGCTGGGCCCAAATCATGTGGGCATCCCCAGGAATGAACAGGCTAACCATTTGGCTGGTGACACAGATACTCAGCACCATTTGCTTTCATGATTTTAGGTGCAGCTATGCTAATCTAATCTAGGTAAACATCAAACATCTTTTCCCAAAAGTGAAATGACATACGGTGCTCGATGCTCTCCATAATAAACTACACACAAACAAGGAGATTACTGCAGTTTCGCACTCTTCCTTCAACTCGTCTTGGAAGGAGTCCACTGTCTTATGATACCTGCACATTGGTCATACTGGGCTCATCCACTGTTTTCTATTGCATAATCAGCCACCCCACAATGTGCTCATGGAGCCAGAATGCCAGTATCCCATATATTGGTGGAATGTCCCCTCTGTCTTATGCAAGTAACTTTTGAATTATGGAACTGATGACCTTGCCGTTTAGTTCCATAACTTTGCCTCGGTCAATTCTCAGACCTACTTGGATTTGGATTCTCCCTCTCTGTTTGACTGATTGATTAATAATGCTTCTGCACCCATGTCGACCTGAATTCCCAGTGGTTTTTTAATGCATTCTCATAAGTCATTGGCTAGTTGCAAACATTGCGTTCTACCATCTGGCACCTAGAGTACTGTTCTTGCTACATCTCGCTCCATGAAGGACATAGCCATGCAGACATGCCACCTCAATTTCAGCTATTAGGTTGTGAAATCGACTAGTGTTATGGTAGCAATGCCGTCCTTCCATCCAGCTGTGCAGCAAACCATCAAACTCACGTGTCACAAAGTGAAATTACCAGCTATACAACCAGCAAGTTGGAAAGGGCAGAACGAATACTCCTGTGAAGACTTCCTATGTCCGTCCAGCCAACCAACACCTGAGTCTTTCTGCAAAGGCTTGAAGAAGTCCAACAAAGGCAAACAGTCTGCTTCTCTGCTGACTTGAATAGCCTCCTCAGCGGTGTCACCGGGTGATACCTTTGCCTGACCAGCCTCTGTGTTGCTGGTGTGCAATACCAACCATTTTTCTACATTGGAATTGGCAGGCCGACAGCATAAGAAAGCCAATACTTATGTGGAGCAGGATCCTCCTGCCTCAGTGCTCTGTAGCAGCCAGTCTTTGTCAGCTGGCCCTCGAGAGCCGCTGAAGTGACACCTCTTAATTTTTCCTCATCCTGACTCTTCTCTGATGGAACATTCACGGCCTTTCATCCAACAAAGAGGATTTACAGTTGCTTATAGAACTGCAGCGTCCACATGAGCTCTTCTTCAGGAAACGAAATTGCATTCACATGAGTGCTTTGAGTTTTTGGATTTCTTCTGCGTCTGTTTTGACCCCCCACCTCCGAACTCAGCATTTCATCTCATGGAGGAGTGATGCTGCTCATATGGGATGACGTTCATAGTTAACCCATCTCCCTGACTACCCACCTTAGAGCTCTTGCAGTTTGCCTCTTCCTTTTTCACTTGACCTCTTCCCTTTGTACCATTTTTATCCTGCCATCATTCAGTGTCACCCGGGCTGACCTCCTGCAGCTTACTGGACATTTCTTCTGCTTGGTGACTAATGTACAACATCTCCTTTGGGGTTCTCCCAGAACCCGTTTGAGAGGTGCCCTCTTTGATGACCTTAATTAACTTAATCTCTTCTGCCTTAGCACAGGAGCACTAAGGTTCCTTTCTGATTCCTCAAACACCTATTCCCATTTGGACCTATCCTAATGCACTGCCCAACTTGCCCATCATCTCAAGTGGTCTGTTCTTTCTGGCACCTACTTGAGTGACCATTTCCCTTGTGCTATCCATATGGTGACTCCTACCCCACCTGCGCGTACATCCAAATGACAGCTTGCTAAGGCTGATAGGTGGCTTTTCTCCTCCACGGCGACCTTTGATGAACAAGATTTAAAAAATTGTGATGACCAGATGGAATGTCTTAAAAAGGTCATCATTACTGCTACTTAACGTTCCAGTCCCTACATGTCCTCCTTACCATGCAGTGTCCCAATCCCTTGGTGGACTGATGCATGCCATGACACAATTTGCATGCAAAGATGTGCTCTCTATATTTCTTATGGTGATCCTATGATGGCAAACTGCATTTACTACAAACAAATGCTTGCACAATGTTTTGTTCCTCGTAATAGGAAAAATGGTAGCTGGATTTCATTCACTTTTTCTTTTAACAGTTCCACCTGCTGCTCTGTCAAATGGGCTGACGCCTGATGGCTATTTGGAACCAATATCTATTCCACAATATCCACTCTGACAGTAGCATACGATGTCATCTTGGAACCTATTGCTATCTCCAACACCTTGGGCCGCCATTTTTCGGAAATTTTGAGCTTTGCCTCATATCACACTGCCTGCTCAATTGGAAATGAGTAGAGGAGGCTTGGACAATACCCTTCCCTTCTCCAAATTGTGAGTGCTACAATGCTGCTTTTACTATGAGGGGGATAGATCATGCTCTCCGTTCATCCTGATCCTCCACCCCAGGGCCAGACTCCATTCATATTCAGATGTTGAGGCATCTTTCTTTTGAGGGCAAACACTTTCTGATTAATATGTACAACTCCAGCTATGCAGAGGGAGCATTTCCCTGAAACTGGCATGAAGCCACTGTCATAACCATAGCTAAGTCTGGTAAGAACAAACACCTTCCTTATAAAACTTCCTGGCAGATTAAAACTGTGTGCCCGACCGAGACTCGAACTCGGGACCTTTGCCTTTCGCGGGCAAGTGCTCTACCAACTGAGCTACCGAAGCACGACTCACGTCCGGTACTCACAGCTTTACTTCAGCCAGTAACTCGTCTCCTACCTTCCAAACTTTACAGAAGCTCTCCTGCGAAACATGCAGAACTAGCACTCCTGAAAGAAAGGATATTGCGGAGACATGGCTTAGCCACAGCCTGGGGGGTGTTTCCAGAATGAGATTTTCACTCTGCAGCGGAGTGTGCGCTGATATGAAACTTCCTGCAGATTAAAACTGTGTGCCCGACCGAGACTCGAACTCGGGACCTTTGCCTTTCGCGGGCAAGTGCTCTACCAACTGAGCTACCGAAGCACGACTCACGTCCGGTACTCACAGCTTTACTTCTGCCAGTACCTCGTCTCCTACCTTCCAAACTTTACAGAAGCTCTCCTGCGAAACATGCAGAACTAGCACTCCTGAAAGAAAGGATATTGCGGAGACATGGCTTAGCCACAGCCTGGGGGATGTTTCCAGAATGAGATTTTCACTCTGCAGCGGAGTGTGCGCTGATATGAAACTTCCTGGCAGATTAAAACTGTGTGCCCGACCGAGACTCGAACTCGGGACCTTTGCCTTTCGCGGGCAAGTGCTCTACCAACTGAGCTACCGAAGCACGACTCACGTCCGGTACTCACAGCTTTACTTCTGCCAGTACCTCGTCTCCTACCTTCCAAACTTTACAGAAGCTCTCCTGCGAAACATGCAGAACTAGCACTCCTGAAAGAAAGGATATTGCGGAGACATGGCTTAGCCACAGCCTGGGGGATGTTTCCAGAATGAGATTTTCACTCTGCAGCGGAGTGTGCGCTGATATGAAACTTCCTGCAGGTAGGAGACGAGGTACTGGCAGAAGTAAAGCTGTGAGTACCGGACGTGAGTCGTGCTTCGGTAGCTCAGCTGGTAGAGCAGTTGCCCGCGAAAGGCAAAGGTCCCGAGTTCGAGTCTCGGTCGGGCACACAGTTTTAATATGCCAGGAAGTTTCATATCAGCGCACACTCCGCTGCAGAGTGAAAATCTCATTCTGGAAACATCCCCCAGGCTGTGGCTAAGCCATGTCTCCGCAATATCCTTTCTTTCAGGAGTGCTAGTTCTGCATGTTTCGCAGGAGAGCTTCTGTAAAGTTTGGAAGGTAGGAGACGAGGTACTGGCAGAAGTAAAGCTGTGAGTACCGGACGTGAGTCGTGCTTCGGTAGCTCAGTTGGTAGAGCACTTGCCCGCGAAAGGCAAAGGTCCCGAGTTCGAGTCTCGGTCGGGCACACAGTTTTAATCTGCCAGGAAGTTTCATATCAGCGCACACTCCGCTGCAGAGTGAAAATCTCATTCTGGAACCTTCCTTATAGCTACTGCCCCATCTCTCTCATCAGCCCTATTTGCAAAGTGATGGAATGTATGATTCATGCCCGGCTTGTATGATGGCTCGAGTCTCACAATCTATTAACCATTGTACAGTGTGGATTTTGCGTGCGTCATTCTGCAGTTCACCATCTCAACACTTTGTCCACACATGTCATGAGTGGCTTTCTGTGGAAATCCCCAACTGTAGCCTTGTTTCTCGATTTGCAGAAGGCCCGCAACACCCACTGGAGGACTGGTATCCTCCGTAAGGTCCACACTTGGTTCCATCCTGAGCATCGTCCTCTTTGCAATTGCCATTAACCTTACAATGGTCTGCCTCCCACCAAGCATCTCCACTTCCCTTTTCATTGAGGATTTCTCCATGTATTGCAGGTCTCCATGGGCCTGTCTCATTGAGTGGTGTGTTCAGAGATGTTTAGATTGTCTTTAGTCAGGGAGCATCGTTAATGGCTTTCGTTTTTCACTGACAAAACCCTTCGTATGAATTTTTGGTGGCACAGTTGGTTTCTCCCATGATCTTTACATCTGACGCCAGTTCTCTTCCATTCATTGAAACTACAAATGTCCTGGGGCCCATGCTCTATAGGAAACGTTCTTGTTCCTCTCACGCATCTTACCTGGCAGCCCCCTGTATGCAGTCCTTCAATGTCCTACATGTCATCGATGGTTCTTGCTGGAGTGCAGATCAAACCACTCTCTCCTGCTTGCACCGGTCACTTGTCTGTTCGAAATAAGGCTATGGGTGCTTCATTTTTGCATCTGCACACCTATCCCTCGTATGCCATCTCAACACTATCCACCATCGTGACGTGCATTTGGTCACCAGTGCCTTTTACACTAGCCCATCTGAGTGTCTCTATGCAGGAACTGCTTAACTACCATTTTCTTACCACCTTGACTTTGTCCTCAGCAGGTATGCATGCAGTTTGTCTTATATGCATTGCCACCCATCCTGTGCCACCTTCTTCAATGACTCCTTTGATTGCCAGTATGGGGCACGTCCCTCTTCTCTGTTACCTCGTTTTCTGCTTTTGCTCCTAAAGACCCTACTCCATTCTGGCTGTATTCCATTCAGTTTCACAAACTTCACACAGAATATCATGATAGCACCTTTGCTTGCACTGGTGGTTCTCGGACTGACCATGGCGTTGGGTGTGCCTCTATCATGGGTGCTGATGTTTCTCGCTATCGGATTCCAGAACACAGGTCAATATTTACAGCAGAGTTCCTCACCCTGTATCAGGCCGTGGAGCACATCCAGCAACACTGGCTTTTCAATTGTGTCCTGTGCTCAGACTTGCACAGCACACAGTGGCTCCAAAGGTGCTGAGAATCACCCGTCCCTTGATGCAGCAGGTACAGGAAAACTGTCACTTGCTCACTCTTGATGGAGGGACTGTGATGTTTGTGGTTTCCTGGCCATGTCCGTCTGTCTGGAAATGAGGCTGCTGACACTGCTGCCAAGGCTGCAGTCCTTGTACCCCGGCCCACTTACATTCCATCCGATGATCTATCTGTTTCAGCCTGTCAGGAGGTGGTGCCACTTTGGCACCACCACAGGCCCTCCCTCCATGGGAATAAGCTCCAGATTATTAATAACATTGTCCCCAAGTTGTTAAAACTTCAACTTTGTGATGGAATGCCCATTTTTTAACTATTTAGATTCCCACTTGGATTTGTACTAATTGCAGCAATATGGCGAAGGCCATTTAATTTTTAGTTCTTTACCTCCATTTCTCTATGGTGTATTTTATAATTCTTTCTCCGTGTCCCTGTTTTTAGCTGTCTTCTCTTACATTGATTGGGACTGATGTGTATTCATTTATTAACTCCTCTCTGTCTTCATGTTCTATAGTTTTGAGATGGGCACATATGTCCCTAGATGCTTTTGCATGCTAAAACGAAACAAACAGTGCACACATTTGAATTTGTTAGATTTTACATTGGGTTGCAGTGTGCAGAGCAAGTCTCCCAGTGTAGAGGAGTAATACAGGAGAAGAATGTTCTGTAACAAGTGTTTATTTTTACTGTATTAGTTAGCTTTCCTATCTGAGAAGGAATTGTGGGGTGCACACACACACACACACACACACACACACACACACACACACACACACACACACGTGTGCCATTTGGTGGCCCAAAGAAATCGCATACCAAGTCCAGTGTTCCTAATGGATTCCTGATAAGTGAAATGTTTCATTGTTTCATGTATTGGCGATCACCAATCTGAAATGATGAACTGCACAATGAGAATATCCCTCTATTGCATAGTCCTGATATATGAATGCATGAGCCCCACAGGCTTTCCTCCACATGCATGCAGTATTGTCGTAGCCCTGTCCTAGGGAAATTATTACCAATTTTTCAAATACACATCTAGCTAGTCCTTAGCCAGTCACATCAACCACTGGAATAAATTACAGGAAATCTTCATTAATCTCAAGATCCAAGAAATAAACACAGAGAGATAGTTGCTCTATTCTAGCAATTTCAGCAGTTTCATCTGCAAGAATATTGCAACATTTGGCATCATTGGTTATTGATGCAACAGCTGATCAGATTTTGGATTAGGGTCCTTAATGTAATTCTTGTCATATTTACCAGTTCCTTTATAACTTACTTGTAGGTTCTCATCACCTGTCACAAAATATTTTGTAATGTCAAGAAAATTATTCATCTTGTCGTCTTGTTTGTCAACTTTGGTAGTCCCAAAGCCTCTGTGTCCCAATCATACCATTTCCTTATATACACAAAGAATCATTGCTTGATGATAAGGACTGTACATGTTGTATCCCTTTCCATCTGCTCCACAAGGCCTTGGTCCAGGCAATGTTTTATATTGTTTGTTATGTTCACCATCATGTGAATAACAGTCACATTCAATTACAAAGGCTTGTGGTAAGCATTGGTTGTATGTATCTTGAAATATTAGAGTGTATGCGTTCACTCTGAGAACATGGAAGAGACCAGGGCTGGAACATTTTGATGACTACCTTTTCCATAACTAGCAGCAAGCATCATAATCATTTTTGGAACAGTATACCAACCAAAGATATTTCTTCATCCAACTTAGACTAAACATTCAACATTGACCACTTTGCAAACTGAGGGGAAATTTATAAGTTGTGTTGGGCACAAAAAGTTTTTGGAAATATTGTAGCGTGATGTGCTCATCAACTTTTTCATTATTTGATAGTAAACAATCACTTGTGTTGTACTTGCAGCCATGTAGAAAGTTGTCAGAGGTTGATGTGTCAGTTAAAGGTGTTGATTTTGTATCAGGACCCAACAAAGGTGATTCTGAATTAGCATTAAAGCTTCTATTGCTTTAAAACAACATTTGTAGCAACTGTGGTGGATCATCCATTATCCAAACCTGAGAGGAAAGAGTTTGTTCCAGTTATAGAGATTTTGAGAAGTACTTAAAATATCATTAGTGAAAGAGTCAGCAACTGAAACTGCGTGTAACAGAGCAAAAGCTGAAATACTTAACACTGTTTTTAAATGTTTTGTTACAAAGGAAAAACCATGAGTATTGTCCTAATTTAAACCTCATACTGCTGAAACAATGAGTGATATTGTTATTAAAAGTCCAATTGGTTTTAAAAAAAGCTTAAATCATTGAAACTGAACAAAGCTCCAGGAACTAGTGGAATCCCTACCATATTCTATACTGAATTTTTGGTTGTTAGCCCCTTTTTCTAACTACAGGGTGAGTCCTAAATAAGGAAAAATATGTCTAGGACCACATGCTACTATGCATAACATGTGACACATCATTGTTGATTTTGTTCTCCTTGATGTATTGTGTATGTAAAGCAATAACACATGTTAACCATTGAATGAGATACCGACGAGCCTCACGATCATGACATGTCATTCACCCATAGATACAACACATGACACACCAATGAGCTGATGTGTATCTGTAAGTGTTTGAAAGATATGAGAGAGAGAAAATCCCATCCCAATGTATGTGAAATTGTATCGGAACTTGGGAATCACACATTGCAGGTTGTAACGGATTGTACAGTCACATGTTAGGGAATGTGTGCCCTGTAAGCAGAAAGAGTGGTCAATGGTGGAAGTAAAACCGCAGCATGCACGATGCATTTACAACACCTCTGCAACGGTCACTCTGCTGGATACTCGCCATGTCAACAGTTGCTAACAGCCGCATCGCAGTGTTACTACAGTACCGTGGCAAGTTTCACAAATGAGGAATATGCCGATGTCCACCTCGCCTACAGGCTTGCAGATGAAAGAGCTGATGTTGCAAGGCAACTGTATCCCAAGAGGTTTCCTAGCCGGCACCTTCCATCCGCAAAATCGTTTTACTCTGTGGACAGGCGCTTGAGGGAGTATGGTGCTTGTGTAGCACTTCCAGGATGATGTGGCCATGACCGACAGTTGATGTACATTGCGGATGATGAAAGGAAAAGTGTTACAAACCATTGCGGAGGATTAACAATAAGCACCAGGTCTCTAGCCACTGTGGTTGGCATGTCACAATCTACAGCACTCCATAGAAACCAGTACCATCCCTTTCACATGCAGAAGGTACAGGCATTATTGCTGGAAGGCTACCAGAGGATGCTGGACTTCTGCAACTTTATCCTATGGTGTCAGATCTACAATCAGCATTTTTCACATACAATACTGTTCACCGACAAAGCCTATTTCATGAAGGAGGATATAGTGAATTCGCATAATTGGCACCAGTGGGTGGAAGAAAACCCCCACAGCACAGTGATACGAGGCTACCAACAACAATGTGGTGTCAATATCCGGTGTGATATTATTGATCACCATCTCGTAGGGCAACATGTGCTACCACAAAGGCTTACAGGGGAGCGGTATCTGCATTTCCTAGATGTTACATTCCCAGAATTGTTGGAAGACATTAGTTTGGTCTTTCATGTGAACCTGTGGTCCTGTGGTACATGCGTGATGGTGCGCTCGCTCACTTCAGTGGCACAGTGCAATGCCACCTGCACAGTACCTTCCCTTCAAAATGGGTGGCTTGTGGAGGCCCTTTAGCATGGCCAGCAAGATTGCCAGACCTGAATCCACTGGATTTATTTTTGTGGGGCCATCTGAAATCTGTGATTCATGAAGGAGAGGTTGTTGATGTCAACACCCTTCAACCCAGAATACAACATGCCTGTGATATTATGCAAAGAGATACAGACATGTTGGATCATGTTGAGCAATCCTTCCTGCAAATAGTTCAACTTTGCCACACATGTTGTGGCTGTCATTTTGAACAGTACTTATAAACCGGCACTGCAGCTTCTGGTCATGTGTTTCTATGTTAGTTTTGATTTGTACAGCTGTATTGTATTCGTTTGTGTGAACTGCCACATACCTATGTAGTAGTATTTTGTATTCTGCATCTATGTACTCTTTTCTTAAAACTAAGTCTGGACACAAAAACCAAATTATAAAACATGCATATACAGTAGTGCAGCCCCTCCTCATGTTCGTTTCCCTGTGCCAACTAGCCATGATACATAGTACCGGCCAGCATAACTGGTATGAGATAGATGTGGGTGCTATCATTGCTCGCAATGTCATGTACACTGTTGCTTGACGCTGATGCCTTGCCTTCTTGTGAGTGGCTAAACTACCTACAACACTCGCATAGCCAATGTCGGCACACAGTAACACCCAAAAGTCCACTTCGTATTTCCACATTTTTACCATTCAATTGCATTGTCATTTATTGACATAGGAACATGCGAGCTCAGTGTGTGACAATTTGCACAACATATTTGTCCTCATTTATGACTCGCCCTGTATATTTTATCATAGATCTCTTGAACAAAAACACATGCCCAGTTCTTGAAAAAAGGCACAGGTCACACCCATCTACAAGGAGTATAGTAGAAGTGATCCACAAAGCTACCATGCAGTATCCTTCATACTGACTTGTGCAATCTTAGAGCATATTCTGAGATCAAACATAGTAAGGTATCTTGAACAGAATGACCTTCTCAATTGCAATTATCGTGGTTTCCAAAAACACTGGTGAATTGTAATTCAGCTTGCATTTTTCTCACATGTCATCCTGAAAGCTTTGGATCAAGGTAGTCAGGAATACATAATGTTTCTTCATTTCTGGAAAGCACTTGACTCGGTACCATACTTACACTTTTTTTGTCAAAAGTGCAATCATACGGTGTATTAAGTGAAGTTTGTGAATTGATTGAGGACTTTTTGGCAGGGAGGAGGCAGCATGCTATTGTGGATGGAGAGTTATCATCGTAGGTAGAAGTAACTTTGTGTGTTCCCCAGGGAAATGTGTTGGTACTCTTGCTGTTCATGTTGTATAGAAAAGACTTTATAGACAATATTAATAGTAACTTCAGACTTTATGCAGATGATATGATTATCTATAATGCAGTACTATCTGATGGAAGTTGCATAAATATTGTACATCTTGATAAGATTTCAAAATGGTGCAAAGATTGGCTACTGGTTTTATATGTTAAGAAATGTGAAGTTTTCCACATCACAAAATGAAAAACCAGTAGAATCTTATGACTATAATATCAGTGAGTCACAGTTGGAATCAACCAACCCATAGAAATACCCATGTGTAACACTTTGTAGAGATATGAAGTGAAATGATCACATTGGTTCAGCTCTCGGTAAAGTAGGTGGTAGAATTTAGTGTATTGATAGAATACAAGGGAAGTGCAGTCAACCTTTGTATGGTAATATACTGTATCCACACGCTCCACCTAGCAGTTTCCACCCCCTCCTTCCCATTTTCAAGTCCAACCTTGTTTATTTGCAGCCAACTGCTGTATACTAACAAAGGCTGTGGCCAAAAGCTTTGTGTGACATTTAACTGTACCTGTCTTCAACTTGACGGGCCTTTTTTATGATATGCAGCAATCTGTCTTTCTTTACATTGTTTATACAACTGGAAACAAGTACTGTTACTACATACCAGAGCACGTCATTTAAATAAATGAACTTGAATGCCTTAAAAAAGAAAATAAACTCTGATTACTGTTAATCAATCACAACTTATGACCAAGCCATTTATAGGCAATTACTTGTTGAGCAGAGATACGTTTGGAAACGGGCTGTCATTGACATATTATACCAGGATAACTCACTTCTTCACACATTGTAGCAGAGGTGTTGGTAATTCTTATTTTCTGCCTGTAGTATGATGATGTTGACTGCAGGTGTAAAAAAAAAAAAAAAAAAAAATTAAAAAAAAATCTGAGCTTCTCGTCATGAAGTCCGAACTTTTAATTTCCCTATGAACTTTTTGTGTATATAGTTCTGCCTTCAGTTGATCTCTGCTTCTAATGATTCTTTCTCTATTAAATTTTTATAACACTACAGGGATTTTGTACAGCTTACTGAAACTGAGATTACAAATAATAGTGTTCACACAGATTTCCTGTAGAACAAGATTGCTACTGACTGACCCAAGTGTACTCTTTAAAATTTCACTGAGTTGTGATACACGTGAAATTGGTTCTACACATTTCCTCTATAACAACATTGTTAATATCTGTTAGTTGTATGTTCTTCTTTGACAACAGGTTTGACCTTAATATAAGTTTTATTTATAATTTTATCTAATACAGTTTTGTTCCTTTCAGTTCATTCCTAACTTTTTCATAATGGGAATTTATTGTATCTTTTAATTTTTCTATAGTAGCGTCATGACTAGATTTAGTTGCGTATCTCAAAGTATCATTGACAGATTTTATTGTAGATGTGAAGTGGTCATGACTGGAATTAACTGCAGTTCTCAAAGAGTTGTACCTCACATTAATTGTATTGCTTCAAGAATTGTAACTGTAATGTATAGTATTTTCTTGATTTAGCATTTTAGACATGAAAGTGTCATGGCTGGAACTGCTGACTGCAAATCTTTCATTCTGGCTGACAATTCATTCACCAAATCTGGTTCTTCTTAATTTTTTGATATTTTGATTATGTAAATACTCATTTTGAAACAGAAAAATGTGAAACTGGATGTTGTACTTATTCCATTGTTTCGCAGTCCTTTGCCAGTTTAATTACCTTTCTTCATTTGACCACTCTTGAAGATAATTCACACATTTTGTTTCTATGTCCAGTATTTTTATCTTCCTTTTTGCTGTGGTATTTAACATGTAAACAATATTTTTCATTTATGAAAGTCATAAATAATATCAGTAATTTGTCTGCCAAAAAGGATGCCAGTCTGAGCCCATAGGTTCGATAAGGAACCTAGAAAAATGTTTGTTAAGTCTGTTTGTTGTAGAATATCAACAGTGAGACAATACTCATCTTTGCCCTTCAATGCCACAGTTGCAGTTGTTTTTGTGGTACCTCATTTCCTTAAAAAAATTGGGGTATGGTCTTACTGATAGTAGTCCTGGATCTCGTGAAAGTTTAACATCATCACATTACCCACCTCCTTGCTGTGCAAGGAGCGATTACTTACAAAGACTAATTCAAGCAAAAATAAAACTTGACTATATGTGTATGATGGGAGAGACTGGCTGGGCACTAGTCTCTAACAATCGAGGATGATACAGCCATATACCAGGAGCAGTTTTGGGTGATGTAATCACAATTCCTTGCTGGTATGTTTCTATTAAACTGTAAATGGGGGTGATAGGGTAGTGTAAGAAGTAGGGGCATGGTGTAAGAAGTTGGGGGAATTCAGTGCAGGAAAATTTTACTACGGAAGAAACACCGAAAACATCTCGGGATCCGACGGTCGTCACTCCGCCCGTTAACACCGAACGTTAATGTCGCTGGGGGATATACAACTTTATGTCCTTAATGTTGTACTTTCCTGTCTCTGATTCCATTATAGGATCAAATAAAAATGTTTCAGGATGTACTACTTTTTGAACTCGGTATGGTCCCTCATATTTTTAGAAAAACTTGTGTGTCTCTTTCCTCAGGGCAGAGCTCTGAAGATGCTGTTTTACGAGAACTAGTTCATTGACCTTGTAGTGAGGTTTGATAGTCTTCTCATTAAGTCTAATCACTCATTGTTGCGCCTTTTCAACTAAATTTTTAGAACCCATTTCCTGTTTAAGTTCGTAATCTTCAGTAGGCTTTTCAGGCCAAATGAAACATTTAATAAGAGGTTCTCCTGTAAAAGGTTTGCCTATTACTTCTAAAGGTGTTAACCCTGTTCATAAATGTGGTAGTATATTTAAAATAAGTTTAAAGTCTTTGATCTTTGTTGCCCATAAGGTATGTTTTTTCATGGCAGTAGGTGTGGCATAATTTCACAAAATTTTTCATTACCTGTTCATACAGATTTGGGGACAGGTTATAGTTGGATATTAACACTTGACAAATACCTTCCCATGCTAAAAATTCTTTAAAATCATTACTAACAAATTGTGTTCCATTATTGGAGAGAAACAGTAGGGTTTTCCTACCTCCAGAAAGTATTGTAGCAAATAGTGTATAACCGTTTGTTGACCAACACTCTATGAGAACTAAAATGTATGACATTCCTCCCTTTCCTTTCAGAATAGGTACTAAGAAATCTGCTGCTGTAAGTTTGTGTACAGACTTTGGAATGATTGGATACACATGAGTGAGTGTTCCTCTCTTTCACCTTCTGAAAGGCTTCACAAGGCCAAATTAATGATGCTACTTTATGTCCTAGCCTTTTAAAGTAACAGAACTTATTCATACGAGCTATACATTTCTTTATTCTAAAGTGTCCATTCCATGTATGAACATACCACACAATTTCATCTTCCATTAACTTCGGAATGCATAAAAGCCATTGTTGCAATGTTATACTATCCCACCAAAATAAAATATGACCCATAATTTTCCATTTCTCTGCTTGCTTAGGAGGCAAGGGATTTCTAATACATGTAGCAAACATCTTGGTAAAAATAGGGATCATGTTCTTTATGCCATCTCTTGTATCCTGGTGTGTGGATACTCTGTCAGAAAATTAATTGCAAAAATTACACCAGATCACTTGTAACTCTTCCATGTCTATATGTAACCTAGACAAAGTGTCTTGTACAATATTCTCTCAACCTTTTACATACTGTGTTCTAATGTCATATTCTTGTAGGAACAACATCCATCACATTAATCTAGTATGTAACAAATGACTATTCATCAAAAAAGATAGAGCGTGATGATATGCGTAAATATGGATTTCTGCCCCCATACTAGTGTTTGGAATTTTTGGATACTCCATAGTAATGCTAATAGTTCATTTTGAGTAGCTTTGTAGATTACATCATATTTATTAAGACTATGGCTAGCAAAAGCTATAGATGTGTGATTTACACTATCTAGACCCCACTCTTCTTGGAATAGTCCGTCTCGTTCTGTTTCTACATGTTTATTCAATGTACATGTGTCTAGCACACCTCCTGTAACTTTTTTACCACTACTAAAGGGTTATTCATGATGCTAGAAGTAAGTTCTATTATATTGTTGTCAATCATTTTGTCGATTTGCTCCTTAACGGCTTTTTTCAAACTTCCCGGTACTGGATATGGCTCACAGAAAAATGGAGTGTCATTTTTTATTTTAAACTTACATATGTAATCACTGATATTACTGGGAAAATTGGATAATACTTCTTCGTATTCCATTAGAATTCTATATAAATCTACTTTCCGTGCATTGGTTAATATTGTGGATTCTTTTACTTTGTTTTGTATGTCAGTCCTATATGCTGATTGGTCTATATTACTGATCTCTTGTGACAGTTGTGCAGTAGCTGTTAATCACAGACAAACCCCTGCAGGTCCAGGGGTTAGAATAGGCCCGAGGTATTCCTGCCTTTCGTACGAGGCGATTAAAAGGAGTCTCACATGTTTTGGACTTTATGTGATGGCCCCCTGTAGGGTTTGACCTCCGTTCTTCAAAATTTTCCCAAAGAGCGAGCCATTTGGGGAAGGGCGCCTTACAAGGTGCACAGTGTCGATCATGCATTGAGATCTTTAGCCCACTTTCTCGTCGTTGCATTGCAGTCCTGCCCATTCTCCATCTCTTGGTTGAGGACACCTTCCTCGGTGCGTTTTCCACCATGCATTATGCAGTGTCTGTTTCTGCATAGACGATGACCATGGACTTCTTTGCACCTGATATCCAGCACAGTAGCCAGTCCATTGTGGTGGGGCCACCATGTACCCTGTTGGTTGTAGCCCCCTGACCACACATGGATCACACTGCTGATGAGGACTAGTTCTTGGAAGTGGAGGGCTTGTTCAAAATGAGATTTGGGTCAGTCTTGATCAATACAGCGTCCTATGCCCAGTCGCAGGAGTAACTCACTTGTGACAAGCTGGGGGATATTTCTGTAACCATCATGCCCCATAAGAGCTTAAATATGGTCCAGTGTAACCTAATTCACAGAGGCCTTCTTTTGCAGTCCGATGATGAGCTGTGTGCCAATTTAGAGTGGCGAGGTGTACATTTCATGTGGTGTGTCCACTGGGGTCTGAAGGATAATCAGGCTTCCCCTGGTGCCTTCATCTTGGTCTTCGAGGGTGATGCATTGCCCGAGAAGGTCAAGGTGATGATCCACCAGCGTGATGTAAGGCCCTATATCCCTCCCCCAATGCGGTGCTTTAAGTGCTGGAAATTCGGTCATATGTCTTCCCACTGTACTTCAGTGTCACAAACAGAGATTGCAGACACCCAACACACCCCAATACTCCATGCGCCCCACCTCCATCTGTGTCAAATGCAGAGAGCACCATTTGCCTTGCTCACCCGACTGCAGGATTCTCCAGAAAGAAAGGAAAACCATGGAGTGAAAGACCCTGGACAGACTGACCTACCCCCCCCCCCCCCCCTCCCCAGGGGGTCCACAACTCTTTTATGGATACGTGCGTAGCGAGCACGGGACCCCGAGCTAATGTGGCCCTCCTTCCTTTCCGGGCTGCGTACCTTCCTTTTCCGCATCCTTCCCTATCCCCCATCTTCGCCCCTCCTCCCCTCACCTCTGGCTCTTTCCTTCCCTTTCTCGCCATCTGGGGGTATGGTTTGTGCCTACGTCTGGAGATGGATGCTTGTAAATGTAACGCATTCTTTTCCTTCTCTGCTTGTACGTCTTCATCCTTCCTTTGTCCTTCTGTTTTCCTTACCCTTTTCTCCGCTGCGGCGTTTGAGACCTCTCTTGTTTCCTTTCCCTATTTTTGTTCTTCCCTTTCTATTTTCTTCCTCCCTGTGCGTGACTGAAGGCCAACCAATGCATTTTCTTGCGTAGCCGGTGACGGGGTAACGCGTAATTCCCCGCCCCGGGTATACAGGTAGGCATGTACATACACCCTGGTAACGGCCAGGCATAGGGAGGGGTGATTATCTGAGCTGATACCTTCCAAAAGTGCCGATTGGTCCCTCCATCCGTTTCTCGGGAGGTGTGACCTGAGGTGTGAACAATCACCTAAGGCGGGAGTGCCCTCAGAAAGGGCCCCCACAAGGGAGGAGCGCTCCATCGGAGACGCCGGTAATCATGGGTGATACTTTCGCAATGGTTTCCTCATCTTCCACTATGTCTGCTCAGAAGCATAAGTTCCATGAGTCTCAGCCACAGACAGTCCTTCCACCATTGCCACAGTTACTTGTTGTTTCTCGGTCTGACGAATGTCATGACTTCTCCACGGTCAACCCTTTCATTATTCAGAAAGGTGTCGACGCAATTGCAGGTCATGTAAAGTCTTGTTCCAGATTACAGAATGGCACCTTGTTGTTACAAACAGTCAGTGCCCTCCAGGCACAAAGAATGCTGCGTTCTTCACTGCTACACATCTTCCCTGTCTGAATGGAACCGCGCCATACTTTAAATTCATCACGTGGGGCCGTTTATACATGCACCCTCGATGGATTATCTGATGAAGAAATTGAGCACTACCTGTCTGACCAGGGTGTAACGGCTGTTCATAGAGTTATGAAAGGGGTTGACACGAACACCATTCCAACCCGCACTGTCTTCTTGACATTTGACAAAGTTCAACTCCCATTGAAAATCAAACCAGGCTATGAGATAATTTCCATTCGCCCTTACGTCCCAATCACTACGCGTTGCAATTGGTGTCAGCGGTTCAATTACACCAGCCAGTCCTGTTCCAATCCGGACAAATGTGTTAGGTGTGGCAAGGATGCCCATGAGGGTGCTTATCCATCTCCATCCCCTCGTTGCATCAACTGTATGGGTGACCACGCTGCTTCCTCTCGAGATTGCCCCATTTTTAAAGACGAATAGCTCATTCAGGAAATCAGAGTGAAGGAAAAGGTGTCGACCTTTGCTGATCGAAAATTATTCGCCAGTCGAGAGCCCACCGTGCCTCAGACAGGAAAATACAGCACTGTCCTTGCTTCTTCTCGGCCACCAAAGGAGGCGGCCACACAGACTTGCGACCTCACCTTTAGTGCCATGGTTGTCAGATCGGCCAGTGCAAAGATCGCCCATTCAACCTCACCACTTTCGCCTGCCCACTCTATGGCTCACCCTTCATCGGGTTCTGCCAAATCACGAGCCCAAAAGTCAGACACCAAGACTTTGAAAAAAGAGCATACTCGTGAAGACTTTTTACATGCCCCAACTTCACAACCATTGGTTCCTCCTTCATCTAAACATCATGTTCCCAAGAAGGCTAATAAGAAACCCAGTTCATCTCCTTCTCCGCCAAGGCGTGTCTCACCTACAGCATCACCTGTTGGAAATCGCCCTCGGCAGTCTTGTGTGTCGCCGAGCCGCACTGCTGGTGGCCGATCAACCGGCCGATCGCTGGTGTTAGGAGCTGCTCCTGAGCAACCTATGGATCAGAATCTTCTGCATTCGGCTGAATGCTGCTCCATGCTGTCGGTCGCAAGCTCTGAGCAGTCGTTGAGTTGACGGCAACCTTGGTGACATTCCTCCATTTTCTGCCCACCCTATGTCCATTATCCACTGCAATATCCGCGGCATTCGAGCCAATCGGGATGAATTGTCGATCCTCTTACGATCCTACTCGCTGGTCATCCTCTGTCTTCAGGAAACAAAGCTGCGTCCCCATGACCGCTTTGTTCTCCTCCATTTTCACTCCGTCCAATATGATCTCCCCTCTGTTGAAGGCACTCCAGCAAATGGAGGACTCATGATTGTTCTCCATGATACTCTCCATTATCACCCAATCCCCTTAAACACTTCCTTCCAAATTGTCGCTGTCAGTCTTTCCCTTTCTGGATATACCTTCTCTCTTTGTACTGTATACATTCCATCGTCCACACCAATGGCACGAGCTGATCTCCTTCATCTTCTTCGTCAGCTTCCACCCCCCTATTTGCTGGTTGGGGACTTCAGTGCCCACTACCCGCTTTCGGGATCTCCACATCGTTGTCCACGTAGCTCACTATTACTACACATTTTTCACCAAGCGGATCTAGTTTGCCTCAACACTGCAGTCCCTACATTTTCGTCTGCCTCCACAACAAATTTCTCTCATTTGGACCTTTCGGTCGGTACTGTTCCGCTAGCTCGGTGCTTTGAATGGTTCGCCGTTTTAGATACACACTCGAGTGACCACTTTCCATGTGTCCTTAGACTGCAGCCTCAACTGCCGTATATGCGCCCGTGATGCTGGAAGTTTACCCAAGCCGATTGGACACTTTTTTCGTCTCTAGTGACATTCGATGACCGTCACTTTCCTAGCATCAACGATAAGGTCACACATATTACAGACATTATTCTTACAGCTGCGGAACGTTCAATACCACGCACCTCCGAATTGCCCCGGCGCCCCCCAGTTCCTTGGTGCAACGAGGCATGCCGTGACGCAATACGTGAGCGGCGACGTGCTCTTCGTGTTTTCCACCACCATCCTACTTTGGCCAACTGTATCCGCTATAAGCAGTTCCGTGCGCGATGCCGTCGTGTCATCCACGATAGCAAGAAGGCAAGCTGGAAATTCTTTAGTAGCTCATTTAACACCTTCACTCCCTCCTCGGAAGTTTGGAGTCGGATTCGATGGTTATCAGGCGCGCCTAGTTTCTCACCAGTCTCTGGGCTCACAGTCGCGCATCATACATTAGTGGATCCCGTCGCAATTTCTAACTCATTGGGTCAACACTTTGCTGGGATTTTGAGCTCTTCAAATTACCCGCCAACGTTTCTCCCGAAGAAACGTGCAGTGGAAGTGCAACCACTTGCTTTCTTCTCTCAAAATCGCGAAAGCTATAATACTGTTTTCTCCATGCGGGAACTCCAACATGCACTCTCTTCTTCTCGCTCCTCCGCCCCAGGACCGGATGGTATCCACGTCCAAATGTTGCTGCATTTATCAACCCATAGTCTGCGTTACCTCCTTCGCCTTTAAAATCGAATTTGGACCGACAGTACTTTTCCCAGACGATGGCGGGAAGCTATCGTCGTTCCTGTTCTGAAACCTGGAAAGGACAAACATCTCCCCTCTAGCTATCGCCCCATTTCTCTCACGAGTAGTGTATGTAAGGTTTTGGAGCGTATGGTAAATTGCCGTTTAGCTTGGTCGCTGGAGTCCCGCAGTCTTTAAACACCTGCCCAATGCGGATTCCGAAAGCATCGTTCTGCAGTTGACCATCTTGTTACTCTCTCCACTTATATCATGAACAATTTTCTCCGGAAACGCCAAACGTTAGCAATATTTTTTGATCTGGAGAGAGCATACGATACCTGTTGGAGGACAGGCATCCTCCGCACACTGTTCTCTTGGGGCTTTCGAGGTCGGCTGCCACTATTTCTTCGCGAATTTATGGCAGAGCGCACATTTAGAGTGCGGGTGAACACTACTCTCTCCCGTACTTTCTCCAAAGAAAACGGGGTACCCCAGGGCTCCATGCTAAGTGTTGTACTGTTTGCCATTGCCATAATTCCAATTATGGACTGTCTCATTCCCTGTTTTCTCAGGCTCCCTCTCTGTGGACGATTTTGCTATCTACTACAGCTCTCAACGGACCAGCCTTCTTGAACGACATCTTGAAGGATGTCTCGATCGCCTCCAGTCTTGGAGCATCGAAACCGGATTCCGTTTTTCTCCCAGTAAGACCGTTTGTGTTAATTTTTGGCGACGTAAGGAGTTTCTTCCACCCTCCTTACATCTAGGACCTGTCAACCTTCCGTTTTCGGACGTCGCTAAATTCTTGGGTCTTATGTTTGACAGAAAACTGTGCTGGTTCTCCCACGTTACTTATCTTTCAGCTCGCTGTCTCCGATCCCTCAACACCCTCCATGTCCTGAATGGTACCTCCTGGGGAGCGGACCGAGTTGTCCTTCTCCGCCTCTACCGCGCCTTAGTGCGCTCTAAATTGGACTATGGAAGCATAGTTTACTCCTCTGCTTGGCCGTCTATTCTTCGTCTCGACTCTATCCACCACCGTGGATTACGTTTAGTGTCTGGAGCTTTTTACACCAGCCCTGTGGAGAGGATTTATGCTGGGACTGCTGAACCACCTCTGTCCAATCGGCGAGCAGTCCTTCTGAGTCGTTATGCTAGCCATCTGTCTTCCATGCCTGCTAATCCGGCCCATGACATTTTTTTCGACGCCTCCTTTGATGTAGGGTATGCAGGCCGCCCCTCCTCCCTACTACCACCGGGAGTCCACTTCCGTCAACTGCTCCATTCTCTTTCCTTCCCCGTTCCTAAAACCTTCTTGACAAGTTGGGGTACAGCACCGCCTTGGCTCCATCCCCGGATCTGCCTGCTCCGTGACCTTTGTTAATTTCCCCCTTCACTTGTTTATCATCGGGCATTTGCTGCTCTATGTGCACAAATGAAGGCAGCCACATTCATTTACACTGATGGCTCGAAAACATCGTTAGATGTAGGGAGTGCCTATATTGTTGGCGACACCCAAAATCAATTTCAGCTTTTCGACCAGTGTTCGGTTTATACTGCAAAGCCTTACGCTGTTCTCCAGGCTATCCACTACATCCGCCACCATCAGTAGATACAGTACGTTATCTGTTCAGATTCTCTCAGCTCTCTCCTCAGTCTCCAAGCTCTTTACCCTGTCCACCATCTGGTCCACCGGATTCAGGACTGTCTGCGCTTCCTCCACCTGGGGGGCATCTCGGCGGTATTTCTCTGGCTCCCAGGACACGTTGGTATCTGTGGAAATGAGGCGGCCGATATAGCGGCCAAGGCTGCAGTCTCTCTTCTTCGGCCAGCTATTCAATCGATTCCCTTCACCGATCTACGGAGCGTTTTATGTCATCGTGTTGTTCTTTTATGGCACACACATTGGTCGACACTTCCCCATAATAAATTGTGGGACGTGAAAGCTCTTTTCTGTGCTTCCTCCCGAACAAGTCATCGGGAGGAGGTAATTGTAACTAGACTCCGGATAGGGCACTGTCTTTTTAGCCATCGACATCTTTTAAGCGGCAATCCTCCCCCACTCTGTCCCCACTGCTCTCAGCTGTGGACGGTAAGACACCTTTTAATTGATTACCCCTATTTTACTCCGTTACGCACCCGTCTACAGCTGTCGCCTGACATATCGTCCATTTTAGCTTTGGCTGTCGATTTAGCTGCTCAAGACCCCTCTTGAAGCTGTGGCTGTCATAATATTGACAGTGCGGGAAATAACTGTCTGCAATGTATACCTTCCTCCAGATGGTGCGGTACCCTTGTATTAGCTGCAATGATTGATCAGCTCCCTAAACCTTTCCTACTTCTGCGAGATTTTAATGCCCATAATCCCTTGTGGGGTGGTACCATGCATACTGGCCAAGGCAAGGATGTTGAAACTTTACTGTCGCAATCCAACCTATGCCTCTTAAATACTGGGGCCGCCACACATTTCAGTGTGGCTCTTGGTAGTTCCTCGGCCATTGATTTATCAATTTGCAGCCCAGGACTTTTCCTATCTATTTACTGGAGAGCACATGATGACCTGTGTGGTAGTGACCACATCCCGATCTTCATGTCACTGCCCCAGCATCAGGTGCACAGACGCCTGCCCAGATGGTCTTTGAACAATGCGGACTGGGAAGCTTTCACCTTGGATGTCACTGCTGAATCTCCCCCACATGGTAACATTGATGTGATGGTTGAGCAGTTGACTAGCACAATTGTGTCTGCGGCAGAAAATGCGGTCCCTCACTCTTTAGGGTGCCTCAGGCATAAGGCAGTCCCTTGGTGGTCGCTGGAAGTTGCTGAAGCAATTAAGGAGCATGGGCGAGCTCTGAAATATCATAAGTGGCACCCTTCCCTGAAGCACCTCATAGCCTTTAAATGGCTCCATGCCCATGTTCGCCACCTTATCAAACATTGGAAGAATTAGTGTTGGGGAGATAGATCTTCACCATTGGGTGCCACACATCACCTTCCCAAAGATCAAACATCTTTTCGGGTATTAGGCCCCAACAGCTGTCCCTGGTATTATCATAAATGGCAAGTTATGTACTGATGCAAATGTGATTGCCAAGCACTTTGCTGAGCACTTTGCTCGAGCCTCTGCATCAGAGAATTATCCCCCATCCTTTCACACACTGAAATGGTGGCTGGAAGGGAAGGTCCTCTCATTCACTACACACTGCAGTTAATCCTATAACGCCCCATTTACAGAGTGGGAGCTCCTCAGTGCCCTTGCACATTGCTGTGTCACAGCTCCTGGGCCTGATGACATCCACAGCCAGGTGATTACATATTTCTCATCTGACTACAAGCGACATTTTCTCATCATCTTATACCAGATCTGGTGCGACGGCATCTTCCCATCGCAATGGCGAGAGAGCACCATCATTCTGGTGCCAAACATGGTAAAAACCCCATTGATGTGGATAGCTATCACCCCATCAGCCTCACCAATGTTCTTTGTAAGCTGCTGGAACATATGATATGTTGACGGTTGGGTTGGGTTCTGGAGTCATGTGGCTTGCTGGCTCCATGTCAGGGCGGCTTCCGCCAGGGTCACCCTACCACTGATAATCTTGTATCCATCGAGTCTGCCATCCAAACAGCCTATTCAAGATGGCAGCACCTGATTGCCATCTTTTTTGACTTACATAAAGCATATGATGTGACTTGGTAACCTCATATTATTGCCACATTGTATGAGTGGGGTCTCCGGCGACCACTCTGGATTTTTAT
Organism: Schistocerca americana; assembly: GCF_021461395.2. NCBI lineage: Eukaryota > Metazoa > Arthropoda > Insecta > Orthoptera > Acrididae > Schistocerca > Schistocerca americana. The sequence continues at coordinate 289,624 of NW_025725543.1, forward strand.
CCAAAACTTTCTGTCGCTCCATACTTTCCATGTCCAAGTTGGTGACTCCCATAGTTCCATCCATATCCTGGAGAATGGAGTCCCGCAGGGCTCTGTATTGAGTGTCTCTCTATTTTTAGTGGCCATTAACAGTCTAGCAGCAGCTGTTGGGCCCTCCGTCTCACCTCCTCTGTATGCAGACTACTTCTGCATTTCATACTGCTGCCCCAGTACTGTTTTCGCTGAGCGGCACCATGGCACCATCCACAAGGTGCAGTCATGGGCATTAGCCCACAGCTTTCAGTTTTCAGCCGCAAAGTCGTGTCATGCATTTCTGTCAGCATTGTACCAGAACCCACACTTCACCTTAATGACGATCCACTTACTGTAGTGGAGACTCAATTCCTAGGACTGGGTTTCAACACTCAATTGACTTGGCTCCCTCATCTTCGTCAGCTTAAGCAGAAGTGCTGGCAGCACCTCAATGCCTTCCATTGCTTGAGCAACAATAATTGGGGTGCAGATCACTGTATGCTGCTGCAGCTCTACAGAGCCCCTGTCCAATCCTGAATTGACTATGGAAGTGTGGTTTATGGTTTGGCAGCGCCTTCAGCATTGCATTTACTTGACCCTGTGCACCACTGTGGGGTTTCATTAGTGACAGGAGCTTTTAGGACGAGTCCAGTGACTAGCATACTGGTGGAGGCTGGTGTTCTTCCACTGCAGATCAGACATGCGCAACTACCCTCCAGTTACACAGCACATATTCATAGTTCCCCTGAGCATCCAAATTATATCTCGTGTTCTTGAGTACATCTGCTCATGCCCTGGTGAGTCATTTCTCCTGTTTACTGATTCATTGAGCAGCCTACAAGCTATCAACCAGTACCATCCTCACCAACCTCTGGTAGCATCCATTCAGGAGTCCATCTATGCCCTGGATCAGTTCTGCTGTTCCATGGCGTTTGTGTGGACCACAGCACATGTCAGAATTCCCATCTATGAACTTGCTGACAGGCTGGCCGAACAGGAAACACAGAAACGTCTTCAGGAGATAGGCATCTCCAAAGCTGACTTGCATTCTGTCTTGCACCGCACGGTTTTTTGGCTTTGGGAGATGGAATGACATAACAGCACACACAACAAATTATGTGTTATTAAGGAGACTATGAATGTGTGGAAGTCTTCCATGCAAGCCTCTCACAGGGAATCAGTTGTCCTCTGCCAGCTCTGTATTGGCCATACGTGGTTAATGCATGGTTACCTACTCTGTCGTGAGAACCCACCTGAGTGTCACTGTGACTCCCAAATGACAGTCGTCCACCTCTTGCTGGACTGCCCACAACTGTGCTCTTCATTACTGCTGTACCAACTGTGTGAACTCCTGTTAATGATAACAGAGGTAAGTGATGTTTAGTTTGTAATAAGTTAAAGAATGTGCTAGAAATGAGTGACACCTCACTCCCTGAATCTGTAAATATGTTAACTTCAAAAGTCTCCATGTTTCCTACTATTATTGGTTGTGTAATATTGATAGTCAAGTTTGGTTCTTCCAGTAACAACCATTCTTTTGTTGGTATTTTGTGTGAGAAATTAAGATACTTATTATAAACCAGGATTCCTAGTGTATCTGTAGGACTGGACCCCAGCCCTGTATCCACATCTCACTACGTTTTCCTCATTACTAGTAATCACCGGTTGGTTACCAGCTTGGCATGCTATATTAGCACTTTGTGCTCTATTATTACTTGCCACAAATTCCTGCATAGTTCATGGGATCAAGTGCATCGACAAAATATAATAATACTTCAATCATTCTCCACCCACTACATAATATATTCTTCCTCCGGTAAATGTTCAATAGTCTTATTAAAATTCGAACTAACCCCTCTCCCTCCATTGGTTTGTCAAAGTACTTTGCTCATGTTAAATGCCAGTCAAAATACTTTCTCATTGTTCCCCACATATTACTGTAATACTTTGGGTCCCACAAGTCTGATAATAGCTTTCCTGGGCACTTGCTGACCAATACTTCTCTTTAAACTTCTTTTGAAAATCTTCCCAAGAGGAAAAGTTTGCGTTGTTTACCATACCCCACTCTGAGGCTTCCCCTAACAGATACCCAACAGCAAACACCATCTTTTTTGAATTTTCCCAGTTCTTGGGCATTGCTTGGTTGAACCTTTCCAAAAAACAGGTAGTATGTACTTCCCCATCTGGCTTAAACTTAGGCAATTGCTTAGATAACCCTGAATTGGCTCCCCATTGTAAATCCATCATTACCTCACTAGTTAATACCACATTAGGAGAAGTTATCCTCTTATCTACCTTGTCCTGAATAGGTTTGAATTCTTTCCATAATTCATCCATACATTTCTTGGTATCATTGAGGTCAATGGATAAGGCAGGAGACAGGTTCTCAGATTACTCTCACGGCAATTTTTTGGTCAATTATTTCCTCTACCTGTTCCTCCAGACTACTCATATTAATTATGTCTGAGGTTTCTAATTTCTCTTTACAGTTTCTTTCCACAGTACCTACTAGAGTGTTAATGCAAGCAATTTGCTATTGGACTATTGGTATTAACTTACCCTGTTTTTCAATATTATCTCTCAAATTGTGCAGTCTTTTGTTTACAGCAACAAATGTAACATTACATACATTCCGAAATGATCCTAACTTCTCACTAAATTCAGATTCTACATTATCACATTCATATTCAATATCACATTCACTATCACACAAACATCCTAAAAGTGGTTACTCTGTGAAAAGTCACTGCTTAACAAACTAGTTAATTCGTCTTTCAAATCTATTTTAAAATTCTCTACTTTAGTAGTTAAAGTGTCAAATTCAGTCTTCAAATTAGCCCCTAGCTTCACATAAATTATCTAAGTCTTTACTTTGTGAATCTACTTTAACACTTAGCAATCCTAAAGTTCTATTCTGAACATCCAATTTATAATTTGAGTATTCACTGCGTCTATTTCTCTACTTAAAGTAGAACTCTGTGCATAGAGTTTTTCCCTTAAAGTTGCAATTATTTCATTTCTCAAAGAAACACCCTTCATCTATTTTATCATTTAATTGAGTACCTATTGAGTCTAATTTAAGACTTAGTTCCTTTCTCAAAGCTGCTGAATCTGCACTTTGGGTGTTGATTAATTTTACTACCTCAGACCAGTCTGTCATCTCCTTACTCATTTTCATTGCCATGGCTGGTTCTGATGTTTCCCCAATTCTCTGTTTATTATCCATATTCTTCTTACCTTTAGATCTAGTAATCATCAAAAAATTCTACACTGAGTGTAATAACTATACTAACACTCTATTATTCAACAGTTTCTTTAACTTCACACTCAAACAGTTACTATTTTGCACTCACCCGGCATAGAGTTCTAGCTGCGTTGGTGAGCGGATGCGTAATCAGCACCATAGAACAGCACTGGCACCGGCAGCATTGAATGTTGTTTTCAGCATCAGTGTCAGCAGGCGTATGTGGAATCAGCACTGGTGATTACCGACTAGTGCCGGCATCATCAGACTTAGGCTGGTTCCCATGTCTGCGTCCCTGTGATGCATGCAAGATTTGCTTACACCCCACACCAGATCTTCTTAGATGAATTATTCTTGTCGTATTTATTCTTAGTGTAATATGTGGGAATCTTCTTTTTCTTCTTTTAACATTACATCTTCCTTACATCATTGCATTACATGCAATTTTCACAACTCTCTCACTTCAGTTGACTTACTTGATCTGCACAGCCAATCTTCTTCTGTGGATATCTTATCTGGCTCTCTCAATCTCCGAAACCTCCTTCTCTGAAGAGTACTGCTGGTTAACAAAATTTATTAGTAACTCTCTCTCTCTCTCTCTCTCTCTCTCTCTCTCTCTCTCTCTCTCTCTCTCTCTCTCTCTCTCTCTCTCTCTATTTCTCCCCCCCCCCCTTCCCTCCCTCCCTCCAACCCCTCATGAAATAAGTGGATACTCACATAATACTTTAAGTTGTCTTGATATATTTTAACTTCCACAAATAACAAAGCATTAGAATACTTGCAAGTCAACTGACTCCTCCTGTGTTAGGCTTGATTAAAAACATCTGCAATATATTTGGTTATACAACCACATAAAATATGAACCTGTCTTGCCTCTAGCTAGTCCAATATGTGAAGTTTATTTAACAATGATTCAACTGTTCTTCTTTTTTCTTGTTACAATAGTCAATGATATTAAAAAAACCATGAGATACATAAACACTCATTTTCTTCCAAAACAGCTTCCGTGGTGTGAGCGGCAAACACTTGTTGATACCATCACATCTACCTTGTGTTCGTGACTCTTTTGAAGCCTGCAAACAAAAACATGTCACACAGTATGTACATTCTCTCACACTTATTTATAAAATATCCTGTATTCGCAATGGTAGAAGGACGAGTGGTTCTAGAATTTACGCGGAAATTCTCAAATCGCTACAGTTTGAGTCTTAGTGCTGTGATATTACTGTCTGAAAAGTTGTTTCCAGGTTTTAGGACTATTGATCCATCTCATTTAAATGAACTGCTGTGTACAATAATATCACTCTTTCCGAATTTTATCAACATTTTCCAACATAATAAAGTTCCTTACCATGAACAACATGTGTTAAAAGGTATTACATTATAAAGCCACTCCAATCATTTCAATATTACTGCAGAAGTTGGACCATTATGGAGTAAGGGGAGTAGCTTACAATTGGTTCGCCTCTTACTTTAAGAACAGAAAGCAGAAGGTAATTACCCGAATACTGAGAGTGGTAATGATGTTCAGTCCCAATGGGGCTCTGTTAAGTGGGGCGTTCCCCAAGGGTCGGTGCTGGGGCTGATGCTGTTTCTTATTTATGTAAATGATATGCCTTCTAGTATTACAGGTGATTCAAAAATATTTCTGTTTGCTGATTACACCAGCTTGATAGTGAAGGATCTTGTGTGTAATATTGAAGCAAAAACAAATAATGTAGTTCATGAAATAAGTTCGTGGCTTGTGAAAAATAATTTGATGCTAAATCATGGTAAGACTCAGTTTTTACAGTTTCTAACTCACAATTCAACAAGAACCGATATTTTGATCAGACAGAAAGGGCATATTATAGGCGTGACGGAACAGTTAAAGTTCCTAGGTGTTCGGATAGATAGTAAGCTGTTGTGGAAAGCCCATGTCCAGGATCTTGTTCAGAAACTAACTGCTGCTTTATTTACCATTAGAACAGTATCTGAAACAAGTGACACTTCAACACAAAAAGTAGTCTACTTCACATATTTTCATACGCTTACGTCGTATGGTATTATTTGTTGGGGTAATTCTTCTGATTCAAAAAGGGTAATTTTGGCTCAAAAACAGGCTGTTCGAGCTATATGTGGTGTAAGTTCGATAACCTCTTTTTGACCCCTATTCAATAGTCTGGGAAGTCTGACATTGCCCTCACAGTATATATTTTCTTTAATGTCGTTTGTTGTTAGCAATATTAGCCTAACCCAAGAGTTAGCAGTTCTCACTCAGTTAATACTAGGCAGAAATCCAATCTGCATGTGGAATGCACTTCCTTGACTCTTGTGCAGAAAGGAGTGCAGTATTCTGCAGCATCCATTTTCAATAAGCTACCACAAGAACTCAAAAATTTTAGCAGTACCCCAAACTCTTTTAAGTCTAAACTGAAGAGTTTCCTCATGGCTCACACCTTCTATTCTGTCAAGGAGCTCCTGGAAGAGCTAGAAAATTAAGCAAATTCCAGTATTGCATTGTTTATTTTCTTTATTTAAACTTATGACTTGTCACCTGAATATGTTTTCTTTTATATTTCATTTTATCTGTTTCTAATATCATGTCATAATTTCGTGTATTGACTCATTCCATGACCATGGAGACTTCTCCTTAATTAAGTCCACAGAACAATAAATAAATATTAACATTTTAACAGGAACTGTTCCCACTTAAAACCTATTTTCAGTTTACTTATTCCAAACTCTATTTACTACTTAAATTATCAATATTAATACTGCTAATGACAATTGTAATAAAATTTCCAGTGTTGCCAGTTACACGAATAACCACACAAATCCTACATGGCAACTTTGAAATATCAACATCTGAGAACAAATGGTTTCATAATACTTTTGCACTAACACATACGTGAATGTAATGAAAATAATATCGGAGTTGTAAATACAGATGTAGAACATGCTATGTGTGAAATATTACAGAATTGAATTGTTCATGAGTGCAGTATATCACATTCTTAAATAATGAAAGAGTGTCATTAACCAAGCTCTTGATGAGCCGCAGCCAGATTAGGTGCCCATCATGAACCATATGCATTTCAGTTCTTCACACTTGGTACGTTTACCTCTCTGATAAAAAGTACCCCCGCCCCCTTCCCCGTCGGTTCCCTGTGGCCAGGTAGTTGATCAATGAGCTTCGAGCATCGGACTGCTAAGTCAACCCTATGTAGAGTGGTGTTGCTGTCCCAGTTGGCTTGTGGAGAGTGCTCAGTACTCAGGCATATGAAATTTGGAGTATGGTCTTCAGATGTATGTTCGAGGTAAGTCTGCAAGTTGATCAGCTCCCTTTTTATGGTGTGTCTTACCCTTTTCAGCTACCACAGGAGCTGTAGACCAACATTAAGAGCTTGCACTCTTAATTCCTGTGGAGTGGCCTACCTTTTGTTCAGTTATTCTCTCTGTAGCTTGTGGGGAAAGAAAAAAAATTAACTTTTGTTTGACACACGTAACTTCATTGTGTTGATAATGTTTATGATTTTTGGAAACCCCCCCAGAAATTTAGTGTGTGTCTATCTTTTTCCAATTCTTTGCAGATACAGATGATGTCTGCATTTGAATGTCAGATGCACTGTGGCTCACTTTGAGTGAAGGTATCAGCCACAAAGAAGTCGATGTGCCGTAGCTGCAGAAGAAGCATGAAGATGTGACAGACATGCTGAATAACTGTGTGGGAGCTGCAGAAGCCCTGCAATGGCAGACGACCCAGCTGGGAGAGGAGGACTGTCAAACTCCACAGGCAAGCAACAGCGTAAAACATCTTCCAACAGTTATTTGTTTAAAATGTTGATTAACCTAAATGACCAAATTAGGTCAGCTTTATCCAAAATTTTTGAGAAAGTAATGTATTCAAGAGTAGCTTCACATATCTGTAAAAATGAAGTACCAACAAAATGTCAGTTTGGTTTCCAGAAAGGTTTTTCAACAGAAAATGCCATATATGCTTTCAACAGTCAAATTTTGAATGATCTGAATAACCGAACACCACCCATTGAGATTTTTTGTGATCTCTCAAAGGCTTTTGATTGTGTAAATCATGAAATTCTGCTAGACAAGCTCAAGTATTGTGGTATGAGTGGGACAGTGCACAAATGGTTTAATTCGTACCTAACTGGGAGAGTGCAGAAAGTTGAAATAAGTAGTTCTCGTAACATGCAAAGATCAGCACATTCCTCAAACTGGGGAACTATCAAGAATGGTGTTCCACAAGGGTCAGTCTTGGGTCCTTTGTTGTTCTTATTATATATTAATGACTTGCCATTCTATATTCATGAAGAGGCAAAGTTAGTTCTCTTTGCTGATGATACAAGTATAGTAATCACACCTGAGAAACAAGAATTAACTGATGAAATTGTCAATACTGTCTTTCAGAAAATTACTAAGTGGTTCCTTGTAAACAGACTCTCACTGAATTTTGATAAGACACAGTACATACAGTTCCGTACAGTGAATGGTATGATGCCATTAATAAATATAGACCTTAATCAGAAGCATATAGCTAAGGTAGAATATTCCAAATTTTTAGGTGTGTCCATTGATGAGAGATTAAATTGGAAGAAACACATTGATGATCTGCTGAAACGTTTGAGTTCAGCTACTTATGCAATAAGGGTCATTGCAAATTTTGGTGACAAACATCTTAGTAAATTAGCTTACTACGCCTATTTTCACTCATTGCTTTCATATGGCATCATATTTTGGGGTAATTCATCACTGAGGAATAAAGTATTTATTGCACAAAAGCGTGTAATCAGAATAATAGCTGGAGTCCACCCAAGATCATCCTGCAGACATTTATTTAAGGATCTAGGGATATTCACAGTAGCTTCTCAGTATATATACCCTCTTATGAAATTTGTTATTAACAACCAAACCCAATTCAAAAGTAATAGCAGTGTGCATAACTACAATACTAGGAGAAAGGACGATCTTCACTATTCAAGATTAAATCTAACTTTGGCACAGAAAGGGGTGAATTATACTGGCACTAAAGTCTTTGGTCACTTACCAAATAGTATCAAAAGTCTGACAGATAACCAACAAGTATTTAAGAAGAAATTAAAAGAATTTCTGAATGACAACTCCTTCTACTCCATAGAGGAATTTTTAGATATAAATTAAGAAAAAAAAAGAAAAAAAAACAAAAATATTAAAAAATAAAAAATAAAATAAAAATAAAAATAAAAAATAAAGAAAAACAAAAAAACACAAAAAAATAGTTGTTATATTAACTTAAGTATGTTGTTAAATTAACCTAATTATGTCATGTATTGGAAAATTCGACTCGTTCCACATCATTACAAAATATCGTATTCATGATCCATGGAACTAGTATTAATCTAATCTAATCTAAGACTGTTATCTCTTCCTCATAATAGCTTGAAAATTGTCCACAGGTTGTCAAATGGCTGGCCATTACAGGCTGCTGCTGCTACTACTACTACTACTACTACTACTATTAACTCCAAGTTTGCTAAACTGAGGAAGCAACACATGTTCAAGCATTGTCCCTCCACAAACCGCTTAGTGAGTGTGACAGTGTAGGCCAATGGATAACTGAGAAGGTGAGTGATATAGGCCTAATGAAGCAAGTGGAAAGCTTACATTTAGTATTGATACAGTTATAAGTTAAATGATTTGATTTTGTGTGTAGGGAAGAAGAGGAGATATACAGTACCTAAAATGATAAGAGAAACTTTTGTTGATGCTTATGCATAATAATAAAAAAATTGAAAACAAAAATCATCTCAATTGTTATTACTTATATCAATGTGTATCTTACTGCTCTATACAGTATGTCAAGTAGGATGTGCTTGGGTTGAGGGAGGTGGTCATCAGTGGCAATTGAATGTCGTATATGCTCTGAGAGTGATAGCTGTGTTTATTACAGTTTTTGTGGGACCCTCCAGGAACGATGGTATAGTGCCGTACTGTCACACTGGAAACAGAATTAGGGAACCGGATAATAACTGCTAGCAGTCACTATAAAACTGACATTATTTGACCCAACACTGGTCTCCAGCTTGTCTTCAGTTGGTTAACATACAGATACAAGTTTCCATACTCAGAGTTGGACATCACTGTATAAATCAAAAACTAATGACATGATGATGACTAAATAGATGCAAAATTAATCATTGTAAGTAACTAAGGGGCACAAGTTGCAAAACATTGTGCTACTGTTACTGAAGAATCCAAATAATTTTCACAATAATGTGAAAATGTGCTGTGGAAACAGCATACATACAACATAGTCTCCATATTGAAGGAGGTTGCGACTGACTGTCCACCATGACAGTATTGTGGAGGCGGTGTGATGGTGAATTATGGAAAACCGACACTCGACAATTACAGAGCTTGGCAGCCTTCCTCCCCAGATAATGCGATCCTTGATGTATGAAATTGGCACTGACCACTTGCTCTTGAAAGAAGTGTGCATCAGGCACGTGCCAAAATACATCATATAAGATCATGAAACTGAATGACATGGGAACACCACTGACACTTTGAGAGATGTACTGTGATGGTGGCAATAGGTTTCTCAATAAGCTTTTAACAGGAGATGTGATGTGGGTTACTCACTGTGTCCAAGAAACTCGGTACCAATCAATGTGTTGGTGTCACAGTAGATAAATGGTCAGGACAAAGTTATAGCAGATAGTATTGATGCGCTCAGTGTTCTGGGATAGGAAGGGCATTGTGCACACTGACTTGATGCATAGAAGTGAAACATGTAATGCTGTCCATTATTGTGAAACAATGGATATTTCAATGAGCCACTGAATCTGAGAGGCAAGATGCTCAGTGCTTGTATGAAGTTGATCTGTGACAGTGCTCACTGACATACAATTTGGCACACAGCATCTATTCTGGAGTACTTCAGCAGGGAGTTGGTTTACCATCCTACTCACAGTCCTGATTTTACTCCCAGCATATTTCATCTTTTCTTTCACCTCAAGAAGTTCCTGTCATTAGGTCAGCATTTTCACAATGAAGAAAGAGCTCAACAAGCCTGAGATTCTGCTTCCATTCCCAGTCAGTAGGCTTCTACAACACAAGGATTAAAATTTTGTCCAGTGATGTAATAGGTTTCTCACTTCCGGTGGCAGTTATGTTGAAAAATAGGTTTAGTAATGATTTATATGTTACCATTAAAGATTTGGATGTAACTATGTTTTAGTCTTCAAAAATGATGAATTTCATTTTCTGTAAGACTCATTTTTGGTACTAAGGAACAGATCTGTCTTGAACAAGGACACATCTCATGTACAGTTTACTTCACTTAAAACACTTTTTTTATTTGGTTTTCAGTTCTCTGTCAAAACTGTAATAACATTTGTCACATTACTGCAGTTTATAGTTTACATCCTAATATTTACAGTGAAAAGCAGTAAAGAATTTACTGTTAGCAGATCATTGACATTATGTGAGTTTTCTGACTTGTATGATTTGTTGGAAGTGAATGCGATTCTGTTGTATGCTTATCACCTCAGTGAAAAATAACAGTAATCTGTATTAACTGAATGTGTATATCTTTATACAGATGAATCACTAATTGTTGCAACTGTGAGAGAAAGCAGAGGCAAATAGAGAGGAAATGAAATCTGACCATGAAATGCAGCAGTATCAAATGGAGTTGGGAGACCAAGCCCTAGATTGAGTACAATATGTGCAGTGTCCAGTTGAATGGCAGTTTGGGGATGCAGCTCATTGGCATAATGATGCTACAGGTGAAAGTACAATATCTCTCTCTCTCCGACACACACTCTCTCTGCTTCTAGCAATATAGGTTTCCTCCTCAGAATTTTTCTTCTTATTTGATGTTTCTAGATCTCTTTGTAATACAATATGATAACAATATGATAAATGGCAAAAAGTTCAGGTTTGTTGATTCAACTAAGTATATTGTGTTTAGAGTAAACAGAAGGTTACTTTAGAATAATGATATAAAAATGGTCGCATGGAAAGAGTGCTAAGGATGGTGTTCTACTGACAGAAGATTCAGTGAGCATAACAAATCCACTAGTAAAACTAGTCCCACTGTACTAGTTGATACTGTTCTAGAGCATTCTTGAGTGGTTTTGGTTCATTACCAGAGAGCACTGACAAATGACACACAGAGTTCAAAGAAGGGTAGCTCATTATGCATTACCTGGAATCAGTTGAGAAAGTGTCAAAGTTAAGATTATCAATTTCAGATGGGAATCATTGAAAACAGAATTTTCACTGTGGTAAAAATCATTTTGCAAAATTTCAAACTGCCAGTTTATCCTCTGAACAGCCAATTACAGGGTGTCCCACTCACACCTCCCTGATTTCAAAGGCCCAGGGGAAAAAACTACAGTAGATACTACAATGAAAAATGCACCAGATTGTAGACCATCTTGGAAAATTTATTTATTTATCATTAGCACACCTCTACGTGTGAACCATTTGCAGCATGAAGAATATCGAGTCAATATGCATTTTTGTACTAAGTTCTTTGTAACGTTTCCTCTGTTACTGTTTCAATTGAATTAGTGATATGATGTCGCAATGTAGAAATGTGACAACTTCAGTCACACACATGTGGTCTTTCACAAATCCCCACATGAAGAAATCAAGCAGCATAATGTCAGGTGAAAGTGGTGGCCAGACAATGAGTTCTGTGTCCGATCCAATGACTGGGAAATTTCCTTCCCAGGAACTTGTGAACAGCCATTGACGAATGTGGTGGAGCTCCGTCTTGTTGAAAAATGATGTTGGGTTACAAGTCTAGTTTCTGAAGCTAAACAAACTGCTCCAAAATGTCCAGAGACACTGACCCATTCACTTTTTGTTCAACAAAGACAAATGCCTCAACAATCCTCTCATGCATTAGCCCACACCAGACGTTTAGTTTAGGGCTGTCACAAACATGTTGAACGACAGTGTGCAGATTAAGATATTCTCAAATCCGAACATTACGGCTGTTAACACATCCTGACAGAGGAAAGATTGCCCCATCTGATTATAATCATGTTCCTATAAAACTGGTATCCATATCAATATGCTGTAGCATATCTGCAGCAAATTGTCGTTAGTGTGGTTTGGCATTCGTTGTCAGATGTTGCAGAGTTTGCACTTTGTAATCATACATATGTAGATGCTGGCGAACTACATGATGCAATGTTGACTGAAATATATCAAGTTGCCTAGATGATTGAGGAATTGACTTATGTGGGATTCTGAGAACCATTTGTCTGTTGTCCTGCACTGTCTCTTCTGAAAATCCATAACATGCACCACCGGTATGTTTCAGAACACTATCCTGTTGGCAGAAACTTCCTATACCATTTCCCAATTGTTTTCACATCAGGTGGATAACATTCATACACTCCACAGTAATTTCTGTGCACACTAATATGCCTGAAAGCCATACTACTGCTAGCGCATTGCTGTGTAGTTGCCGTTTTCACTTCATGTGACTGACCATGCTGTACTCTGGCATTGATACTTAGCACTTCTGAGAAGGAATATAAATTCTTTAAGATGCTCTAAAGTGTGGTGTATTTCTCATAGTCATATCTACTGTGGTTTTTCTCTCCTGGGTCCTTGAAATCAGAG